>NC_140995.1:52143552-52355671 GCF_052327205.1 Somniosus microcephalus
GAACTTTAAGGCCGGTACTTCACAGTTTATAATGCTAAATTCCATTAGGGATTCATTTGATGAGTAGCTTTAAATGTCTTTGGGTTTGTCGCCTCTCAACTTTCCCATATAAATTGGTATTGTCTGCAAAATTAGACATTCTGCTTTTAATATTCATTTCCAGATAACTTATAAATAGCAGAGGTGCTAGAATTGGATCAGCCTACTTTCCAGTTTGAGCTATCACTACTGACTACTACCTTTCAGCTTCCTATAATTTTGCCAAATTTGCAAGTTTATTCAAAAAAGCTTTTGCAGAACCTTATTCAGGAAAGTCAAGGCGTTCAACATCCAGCAAATTAATATCATTCAACTGATGTCTTTTAGCCATAAGGAACTCCAATAAATTTTTCAGACAAGACCAACTATGCAGAAACCATTGTGGTGCTTGTGAACAGAAAGTCTTATCTGACAAATGTATTGGAATTCTCATCCTTAAGTTTAAATCCCTCATGGCCTCACTCCTCCATATCTCTGTAACTTCCTCCAGCCCTGCAGCCCCGCTCCCTGAACTCTCCATTCCACTGATTTTGCCCTCTTGTACATTTCCCAACCCTTCACCCCACCATTGACAGCCATGCCTTCAGCCACCTAGGCCCCACGATCTGGAATTCCCTTCCTAAGCTCCTGTGTTTCTCCGCCTCCATCGCCTCCTTTAAGACTATCCTTAAAACCCACTTCCTTGACCAAACTATTGGTCACCCCTCATATCTCCTTCTTTGGCTCGGTCTCCATTTTTGGATCACGGTTCTGTGAAGCTCTTTGAGAATTATCTTTCCTCTTGTTCAGTGAGCTGAGATTGGTTGCTTTCCAACAGATTCTAATATTTGCCTACATAAGTATCAAGGATAATAGGTCTGACTTTTTGAAAATTTTCCATTTCTGCCCCTGTATTTAAAAAGTTGTGAAAAAATCCCCATCTTCTGCCCTTGTTTTATGAAGGATTCCTTGATGCCTTCCACCCAGTTTTATTTGGCTTTTGAATATTAAAGCACTTTCGTTTCCAGTGGTCATTTATTGGTCACCTCAATTTTTTTCTGCTAACTACTATTCCCCTCATCTACTAGAGCAAAACATATGGCTCAGGCAAAATGATAAAACCTTTAATCACTAGAGCGGTGACAGTGATTCACTACTCCTGCAATGTTAACATGTAATTACTGCATTGAAGCTTTTCCCACTTCCACACATCATTACTGCAAAACAAGCTCATGTAAATGCTCATGGAGAGATTTTACTGCAGTAATCAACATAGTATACGTATCCGCCTGGGCTCAGCGCTCTCACACTTGCGTCAGACGGTGGTGGGTTCAAACCCCACTCCAGAGATTTGAGCGCGTAATCTAGGACTGACACTTCAGTACAGTGCTGAGGCAGTGCTGATGATGCTGCCTTTCGTTAAATCAAGGACCCTCCGATGGATGTAAAACATCCATGGCACGATTAGAAGAGGAGAGCTTTCCTGATGTCCTGGCCAACATTAGTCCCTCGATCAATGCCATTAAAAACAAATTATCTGGTCATTTATCTCATTGCTGTTCATGGGATGTGGCTGCTCACAAATTGGCTGCTGTGTTTCCCTACATTACAACAGTGAATGCTCTTTAACAGTAATTAATGGGCCATGGAGCGCTTTGGGACATCCTACTGTCATGGAAGGTGCTACATAAATAACAAGTTCTTTCTTTTCAAAGCCTTGCAGTGATGGTGGTTGCACGTGTAAGTGTGTAGTTTTGCCAACGGAAAGGTCCCAGGTTCGCTCCAAGCCTGTGCTGAGTTAGCTTAGTCCCCACTTAGCAACAGTAGGAACACTACAGATGGTGTCATTAGGAAAGGGAAAAATCAATGGGGGTTCCTGCTCCTGGTTGCTATCCAGTGCCTCCTGCTACAAAGGCCACATATGTGAACATGGGTTGAGGATAGGTTTGGGTTGGACTGTAATCCCCCTCCACCACTGCCCCTCAAGAGGGATGTTCTGCTGACACTTGCTATTTCGGTTCATAACTTGGTCAAGGTACCAGAGGAATGCTGATGCCCATGGAACTGTACAACTGTCCCCCAGCATGAGTCAGCATGTTCAATGGAAGAGAAAGTGCATTAAAAAGCCATAAAAAATGTAAATCAAATGATAATCAACTACCCTCTGCGTAACTTCTACAGTCTGATACTCACTCACACAACGCCAAGCATTTGCAGCTTAGTAAAGAAGATACATTTCTCCTCAGAGCAGAGAAAGTTAAGGGAGATTTAATAGAGGTGTTCAAAAATAATTACGCGTTTTAATAGGGTAGATAGGGAGAAACTGTTTCCACTGGTAGGTTGGTCGGTAACCAGGGGACACGGATTTTAGGTAATTGGCAAAAGAGCCAGAGGCAGGCTGAGGAAACGTTTTTTTACGCAACGAGTTCTTGTGATCTGGAATGCTCCGTCTGAAAGGGTGGTGGAAGCAGATTCAATAGTAACTTTCAAAGGAAATTGGATAAATACTTAAAAAGGAGAAATTTGCAGGGCTATGGAGAAAGAGCAGGGGGAGTGGGACTAATTGGATCACTTTTTCAAAGAGCTGGCACAGAAACGCTGGGCTGAATGGCCTCCTTCTATGTGGTATGATTCTATATTGCTGCATTGGCTATAAAATAAAGCCTTAAAGTACGAATAAAGCTTAAGGGTCTGAAATTTTTCTGCCATTAGAGACTAGTGGAACTGCTGTGAAATTTCAGCCTCTGTAGAACACCTATAGGTAGTTATGGGGGTCAACATGCTCTCTTGATGCAGGCGTGCTGGGAGCGGAAATCAAAATATCGAGAATGGAGGATAGAGGGCCTGTTGCACGTTGTCATCCATTAATATTAATGGGCAGAAAACCAGGGGCTGCGGTTTCCTGATACACACTCCTGCTGTGCGAGGCTTGTTGCTGGGAGCGAGCAAACAGGAAATGTAGCCTCTCTTCCCCATCAGGAAAATTTCAGTGTCTGTCAGAGATGGGTGGATTGCACTACGGGCATGCATTGCAGTACGACTGTAGAATGAGGTCGATCCGTAGAGGCTTCAATTTTCCTTTATTATGGAGCAGATCTTTCTTTTGTCTCCTGTGTCAATGAAGTACAGGCTGTCGTCTGTCTTTTCAGACACCAGATCAACTTTGTTGAAGGCCAGTCCACGCAAGTCCCCGCACAGTCAACTCTTCATCGTTCCACCGACCTCAGTGGGTCTTCTCGAATACCAGCCCTCATCTTTCACACAGTGACCTCAACTTCTAACCAGTTCTGTGCCCGTGCCCGATCCCCTGCCCCCAACCACTTCTCCTCCCAAGCACAAACACTGTCGATGGGCCCCAGCATGGGCAGGGCAGCAGCAACAACATCAGAATCTGAGCACACTCACAAAGTGAACGGAGCTTGACTGGAGCAGATGTCGCAGTACTCGGGAGAATTAAGTCATCCTCGCTCTGCCAACAGGTGTGTGTCAGAGCCCTGGGATTTTTGCCCAATTACTTTTAATTAATCATGAACTGACCCACTGTTGCAACAAATGTGACCTTTTGGTCCACAGAAGGAGCTGTGAAAGCAACAAATCTTCCTGGATTTGCAACAGAAGGTCGCAGTGCCCGCTACATTGTCCATTCAGTACAGAATGTTACACTCGAGCAGAGTCCACATCATCAATATCTTGAAGACAGCACTTGTACTTCTTGTACAAAAATAAAATATAACTAAGTATAAATTATGGATTTGCTCGGAAAATACAGTATTGAGAATTGGGAAATAGTCCACACCACAAGTCATTTATTTTAATGCGGGCTCTCAATTGCAGTAAACTTAAGTTTTTTTAACATGTTAATCGTGGAAGTTACATGGAGGGAGAACGACAATGGGTTACGGGGAGAGGAACCCTGAGAGGAGGGAGCAGGGTGAGGGCGGGAATGGAATACAAGGAGGGAAAGCCTGAGAGGAGGGAGCAGGGTGAGGGCGGGAATGGAATACAAGGAGGGAAAGCCTGAGAGGAGGGAGCAGGGTGAGGGCGGGAATGGAATACTGGGAGGGAAAGCCTGAGAGGAGGATCAGGGCGAGGGCAGGAATGGAATACTGGGAGGGAAAGCCTGAGAGGAGGATCAGGGCGAGGGCGGGAATGGAATACTGGGTGGGAAAGCCTGAGAGGAGGATCAGGGCGAGGGTGAGAATGGAATACTGGGAGGGAAAGCCTGAGAGGAGGGAGCAGGGCGAGGGCGGGAATGGAATACTGGGAGGGAAAGCCTGCGGGAAGGGAGCAGGGTGAGGGTGGGAATGGAATACAAGGAGGGAAAGCCTGAGAGGAGGATCAGGGCGAGGGCGGGGAATGGAATACTGGGTGGGAAAGCCTGAGAGGAGGATCAGGGCGAGGGTGAGAATGGAATACTGGGAGGGAAAGCCTGAGAGGAGGGAGCAGGGCGAGGGCGGGAATGGAATACTGGGAGGGAAAGCCTGCGGGAAGGGAGCAGGGTGAGGGTGGGAATGGAATACAAGGAGGGAAAGCCTGAGAGGAGGATCAGGGCGAGGGCGGGAATGGAATACTGGAAGAGGAACCCTGAGAGGAGGGAGCAGGGTGAGGGCGGGATTGGAATACAAGGAGGGAAAGCCTGAGAGGAGGATCAGGGCGAGGGCGGGAATGGAATACTGGGAGGGAAAGCCTGAGAGGAGGATCAGGGTGAGGGCGGGAATGGAATACTGGGAGGGAAAGCCTGAGAGGAGGATCAGGGCGAGGGCGGGAATGGAATACTTGGAGGGAAAACCTGAGAGGAGGATCAGGGCGAGGGCGGGAATGGAATACTGGGAGGGAAAGCCTGAGAGGAGGGAGCAGGGCGAGGGCGGGAATGGAATACTGGGAGGGAAAGCCTGAGAGGAGGATCAGGGCGAGGGTGGGAATGGAATACTGGGAGGGAAAGCCTGAGAGGAGGATCAGGGCGAGGGCGGGAATGGAATACTGGGAGAGAAAGCCTGAGAGGAGGATCAGGGCGAGGGCGGGAATGGAATACTGGGAGGGAAAGCCTGAGAGGAGGGAGCAGGGTGAGGGCGGGAATGGAATACTGGGAGGGAAAGCCTGAGAGGAGGATCAGGGCGAGGGCGGGAATGGAATATGTTGCGTCCGTGTATAATAAGACACAGACTGCGGAGAACGGTACAACAGGTGTTTACTCAACGTGGCTCACCGTGGAACTGATCTGTACAGATTACTACTCAGGGCTATATACAGGTGTGGTCACTGCCAGTACTGCAGTATACATGAGCTGTAAAAGATAGTTCCCCACTTAAAGGTATATACATTACAATTCCTCCCCTTTTAGATTAACAGTACCATAACATTCATTTAACAATTAAATATCAAACTAATTACAATTAACACTTTTAACATGCAACATTAGCTGAAAATAGTCTATTTATATATTCAGTCTTTGGGGAGGCTTCCTGATCCTTTCTGGATAGCGCCTTTCCCGAGTGTCTTGCTCTTGGTGCAGAGGCGATTCTGGCCCCCTGTCGTCGGTTGGTTCATCAGCTTCCGATGCTACTGTTTCTGGGGTAGATGCGACCTGCACGTCGGGTTCATCACCAGGTACGTATAGGCGAGGCATGGGGTTGACTTGTTCCTGTGACTCTAGGATCTGGTCAGCATGGCGTCTCACGATGCTCTCCCCAACGTCCACTGTGTACATTAGTGGGCCCTGCCATGTGCATATCGTTCCTGGCTGCCATTTTTCTGTTCGCTAGTCGCGGGCCAAGACTGGTTGCCCTACATTGAAGCTCCTTGTTGGCTTCTCATGGATGTGCTGGAATTGCTTACTCTCAACATCTCTTCGTACGTTTGGTCTGAGCAAATCCAGGCGAGATCTTAACCTTCGGTTAAAGAACATCATGGCTGGGGCCTGGTTGGTGACTGTGTCGCCTGTGTGTGTCGCATTCCGGTAGGCGAACAGGAAATTGTCCACCTTGTGCTGCAGCGGAATGTTGTCATTGTACATAGCCTTTATTGCCTTCTTAAAGGTTTGTACGAACCTCTCAGCCAATCCATTTGTGGCTGGATGATACGGGGCGGATGTGTAATGCCTTACCCCATTCTTTTTCAAGAACCTCCGGAACTCTTCGGACACAAACTGTGGTCCGTTGTCGGAGCAAATCTGTTCTGGCAAGCCATTCCTGGCAAAAATGGTCCGTAGGACTGCAATAATTTTCTCCGTGGTGGTGGAGGACATTTTGATGACCTCAGGCCATTTCGAGTGCGTATCCACGGCTATTAAAAACATTGAGTCCATGAATGGACCAGCAAAATCAATATGCACCCATTGCCATGGAGATGAGGGCCACTCCCATGTGTGTAGAGGGGCCTGTGGTGGTGCATTTTGGACTCTCTGGCATCCTGAGCAGCTCTTGGTCAGGTCCTCGATTTGTTTATCGATTCCCGGCCACCACACATAAGCCCTGGCTAGGCTTTTCATTTTTACCCCTCCCAGATGAGCCTCTTCAAGCTCATTGAGCACTCTCTCCCTTAACTTGGTTGGAATTACCACTCGGGATCCACACATCACACCCCGGCACACTGACAGCTGTTCTCTCCTTGTCGAGAATGCTGGCAACAGTGAGTCGCCATGTGCTAGCCATCCCTTCACCGTCAAATCATATACCCGAGACAGTGTCGGGTCATTTCGGGTTTCCTTTTCGATACAAGCGTTAGTTACCGGTAGGTATTCAACTATAGTCGAATGGAATATTTCGACAGGATCCACTGCTGGTGCTTCCTCCGCAGTAGGCAGTGGCAGGCGTGATAGCCCATCAGCATTTCCATGCTGTTTCGTGCCCTTATATTCAATCTCATAGTGGTGCGCCCCTAGAAAAAGTGACCAGCTTTGTAGTCGTTGCGCAGTCATCACCGGAACGCCCTTCTTCGGATTAAAAATGGAGACAAGAGGCTGGTGATCAGTCAGCAAGGTGAATTTCTGCCCGTGCAGATAGTGATTGAACTTTTTCACTCCCCACACTAGGCTGAGGGCCTCCCTGTCAATCTGGGCGTAGTTACGCTCGGCTGAGGTTAGTGATCGTGACGCAAAGGCTATTGGCCTCTCTGAGCTGTCTGAGAATTTGTGCGACAGCACCGCTCCAATGCCGTAGGGTGACGCATCACATGCCAACTAAATTGGTAATGCTGGGTTGTAATGGGCCAATACCTCTTTCGATGTGATTAGTGTTTTGCTCTTCTGGAAAGCTCGTCTACATTCGTCACTCCACTTCCATGGCACCCCAGTTTGCAGTAGGGTGTTCAGTGGGTGTAGTATTGTAGACAAATTTGGCAGGAACTTATGGTAGTAGTTTACCAGCCCGAGGAACGACCTCAGTTGTGACACATTTTCCGGTGCTGGAGCCTTGACTACTGCCTCAATCTTCTCTGGGGACTTATGTAACCCCTCTTTATCGATAACGTGGCCACAATACGAGATCCGTTTTCTAAAAAACTCGCATTTGGGGTGGTTAGCTCGGAGCCCATATTCCTGCAATCTAGTGAGCACCTGCTCCAGGTTGGCAAGGTGATCACTGTCATTTTCGCCCGTGACCAGGATGTCGTCCAAATAACACTGGGTCCCTGGGATCCCTTGCAGGACTTGTTCCATTGCCCTCTGCCAAATAGCCGGAGCTGATGCTACCCCGAATACCAGCCGGTTGTATTGGTAGAGACCTTTATGGGTGTTGATTGTGAGGTATTTTTTTGATGCTTCTTCTACCTCCATTTGCAGATACGCCTGGGCCAGATCAATCTTAGTGAAGCGTTTCCCTCCAGATAGCGAGGCGAAAATATCTTCAATCCGCGGAAGTGGATATTGTACGGTGTGAAGGACCGGGTTCACTGTTACCTTAAAGTCCCCACGGATGCGAACCTTCCTTGGTTCCCCAGGCATGCTGCTCAACGACTTTTTCATCACAGGGACGATGGGTGTAGCCCACTTGCTCCAGTCTACCTTGGACAGTACACCTGAACGTTCCAGACTCTTCAGCTCTGCTTCGATGGCTGGGCGGATCGCATAAGGTACCGGTCTGGCCTTAAAAAATTTTGGGCTTGCATTTTCTTCAATTTTAATTGTCGCTGTCATGCCTTTTAGTGTTCCGAGTCCTTGCTGGAACACTTCTTTCGCGCTAGTTAGGATCTTTGACAGTCACCCAGGTGTGACGTCGTCATCCTTTTTGTCAGCCACAGTCAGTGCCTGTATGGAATGCCAATCCAGTTGTATTTCCCGGATCCATTCACGTCCCAGTAATGGTGGTCCTCCATCTTGCAATACATACAGGTCTAGTTTTGGTGTTTCCTTACCGTTATATATAACGGTCACCCTTATTTTCCTTTGGGGTAGACTTTTTGCCCCGTGTACGTCTTCAAAATAATGTTTGTATCTCTCAAGGGTACGTGTGAGAATCGCCGCTCATAGTCCCGTCGGTTTATGACTGTTAGGGCTGATCCTGTGTCCAATTCCATCTTTACCTGGACTCCTGCTATCTTGAGAGTGACCCAAATGGTTCGGTGATCCGCCGTTGTGATCACATTATGTAGTTTCAGACAACTCAGTTCCCTGCTTTCGGAGTCGTTATCACTCTTTTGTTCGTCTGAACTATTCTCCGTCATCTTATGTACCTTCTTGTACTTTCCTTTGGTCGGTTTCTTATCGCTGGTTTTCTTTCCCGACCTGCAGACTCGTGCTATGTGTCCTACTTTTCCACACTGTCTGCACACTTTGGCCCCGATTTTCGGGCAACTGTCGGGCGGCTTTTCATGCGGCCGTGGTCCGAAAATCACGGAAAAAGCGGGTCGGGACCCCCCCAGCCTGATTCCCCGCCCCGTCCGACTTTCGGACTGCCGTTTTCACGCGCCCCGCTTCAGTCCCGCCCGCCGCTGGCGGGACTGGTCGTCGGAGCACTAACAAGCAATTATCTGCTTGTTGAAGTGGATTTTCCCGTGCCGTTGCGACTTTGGGGCTTTCCCCACCTGAAACCCGCCTGCGGGGATCCCCGCCGATGAGAGCTGGCGTGAAAACAGCTGGCTTGCTTGCAGCAGCAGGTCGCTGAGGGCTGAAGAGATTTAAAGAGGCAGCATTTGCAAGCTGCAGGACCTTGTTGATCAAGGCTTGGGGGAACTATTTGAAGCCTTAGGAGCAGCTGCAGAAAGTTGGAGCCTCACACACTTCTTCAGTGTGAGCTCCTGGGAAGCCCCTCTCACCACCCTAACTCAGGACCTCCTCAACCGAGGCATCTGCTAGAAGCATGGGAGGCCTTTGGCACCTTCCCTTCCTGGCATTAGAGGATCTCCAACAGCAGAGGTGGCAGCAGCAGAACCAGGAACAGCAGGATGATTACCAGGAGCACCAGGCTGCTGCTCACTCACCTGAAGCTGCACAAGCCAGAAGGGGCCAGCGCTTGGAAGTGGCTTGAGAGCACCTTGCTGCGCTTTAGGGGGCCAGTGGGACCCGTTTCTGCACTGGCTGTCCTACTCAGAAGGACTTCCATGAAGATCTGGTTTCTCTGTTCAACAGATGGCCAACGCTCCTCAAGAGATGTCATTCTCTTATGAGCACTCACCATGTTTTCCGTATGCTGGCGAGTTATCTCCTCCATGGAGGTTGCCAACCTTTCCATGGTGCTGCGTTCATGCACCAATGACTCCACAAAGGCTCTGCTCATGGTCGCGATGGACTCCTCCATTCGCTCCACACTCGCAGCGACCCTGGAGACAAAACCTGCCAGAGACTCCTGCATCTGTGCATGGAGATCCATCACCTCTTCTCTTGCGGATGGACCCAGAGGCAGAGGGTCGAGATGCAGCGCAGCTGAGCTGAGCTGGCAGAGCCCTGCGCCCTCCAACAAGGACTCTCCACTGCTGTCCCTGTCTCCAGAATCTGCTGAGGCTCACTTGTCAGCTGTGAAACACCAGGTGACAACACTACTCTATGTCCCAAAGGTCCCCCCGAGGTGTGAGTGTCTGCGCTGGTGCTGGGTGCGCTTACTTCTGCTGACGCTGCACCCTCAGAGGTTGGAGCTTCCTCTGAGGAGTCTGGCTGCACAGCCTCTTCCTCCTCCACAGTGAGGACGGGGGCTCTGGATGGTACTGTGGGGGAGTAAAGGAAGGAGTTAGAGATATAATGCCAAGGTTCCTCTGGTGACTCCCAGTGAGTTGGCATCTGCTGACACCTGCATCCATGCAGCATTGGTCTCAGTGGGAGGCCTCTTCCTCCCTGACCTAGGGAAGAGGACCTCCCTGTGGGCCCTAACCCCATCCAATAATGCCTGCAGTGAAGCCTCGTCGAATTTGAAGGCAGCTCCGGGTCTGGCACTGGCCACAGCTGCTGCAGGCTCCTTATGCCATCCTGTATGGTTCATTTGGAAGCCTTCAGAGGATGCAGTGCTTGCCATGGACCTTGAAAGCACCACAAATGATGACATCATACTGTGGGGATTCCTGACTCGATTTAGACAATTAGCAAGGCTTCGCACATGCTGGGAATGAATTGGCCAATTGAGGGAAAATTGCGTGGGGCTGGCTGACACTTTTTTATGTGTGTCAGAAACCCCACATTCGGGGAAATCCGACCATTTCCTACACAAGCCGAAAATAGGGCCCTTGGTCTTTGAACCAGCAATTATTCTGGTCGTGTGTTGTTCTGCCGCAGCGATAGCACTTCTCTGTTCCATATGACATTTCGTTTGTGTCATATTCTTGCGGTCTCTGTTGTATCTCTGCATCGCCCCGTGCTGCTGCTTCATATGATACCGCAATGCTGAAAGCCTTTTCCAGCGTAAGGTCCTTTTCAGATAAAAGCCGTTTCTGGGTTCCTTCACTTTGAAGCCCACACACAAACTTGTCCCTTAAGGTATCTGCCAGTCCCGCTCCAAACTGGCAGTGTTTCGATAGTTTGCGCAGTTCTGTTAAATAATCAGCATTGCTTTCATCCTTATGCTGGTTCCGTTTGTGAAACTTGAATCTTTCTGCTATCAGCAGCGGTGTGGGGTTTAAATGTTCCTTTAGTATCGTTACTATGTCTTCAAAACTCTTTTCCATTGGCTTCGTTGGGGTTACTAGATTTTGTAATAACCCATACATCTTTGCACCCAATAAATTTAACAATACCGACGCTTTCTTGTCATCTGACACCCCATTTGCCTTGCAGTACACCTCTATTCATTCGACATATGTAGTCCAATCTTCGACTTCATTGTCAAATGCGGTGATACTGCCACTCTTCGGCATTTTGGGTGTGCTTTAAAATGGCGTCTCCCAATGGCTTAAAATGGCGTCTCCCATGCTTTCCTTCCTCCCCCGCTGCTGCCGATGCTGCTCCCGGCGGTTCTCGTGGCAATGGCGGCACCCTGTAGGTTTCACGCGTTTCTCTTGCGCTGCTGCCAACACCGCTCTCGGCGGTCCTCGTGGCAATGGCGGCGCCTCGCAGGTTTCTGCGCGTCTCTCTCTCCCTCTCTCCGACGCTGCTCAGCCCCTGAACACCGGCTGTGTCCTGTGCGCTCTGCCCTCTCTCTCTCTCTCCCCCGTCGACGCTGCTCGGCCCGTTGCTGTGCCGCTCGGTCGGGCTCTAGCCCGCCGCTGTCCGGGAAGGGTCTGCGCACTACCTGTTTCCAGCCCGTTTCGCTGGACCACCTTGACTGGAAAGCCAAGCCTGGCTCTCGACAGCCTCCCCCGCAATTCTCGAGTCTCTGCTGGATGACTGGGCGTTTGCCCGTGGTCGACGCCCGAGTCTCTGGCCTTGACCTCCAATCCACTGATCTCCAGGAACGAATCCCCGGGAGGTGATGCAGAGTTGCAGGTAGGTTCGAACCTGCCTCGTCGCCAATGTTGCGTCCGTGTATAATAAGACACAGACTGCGGAGAATGGTACAACAGGTGTTTACTCAACGTGGCTCACCGTGGAACTGATCTGTACAGATTACTACTCAGGGCTATATACAGGTGTGGTCACTGCCGGTACTGCAGTATACATGAGCTGTAAAAGATAGTTCCCCACTTAAAGGTATATACATTGCAGAATACAAGGAGGGAAAGCCTGAGAGGAGGATCAGGGCGAGGGCGGGAATGGAATACTGGGAGGGACATCCTGAGAGGATGGAGAAGGGAAAAGACTGAGACATTAGGAAGCAGAGTTCAGGGTCGAGCAGATTGCAATCCAAATAGTTACACGGCACATTCTACTCAGCAACTCATAACCTTTACAAAGGCTGGAAATTACTTGAAAAGTAACTTTCCATTACTTTCCATTTAGTTTTCAGGTAAAAGATTGTTGAGTATCTCTGTCTGTCTTTTATGATGCTGTTAATTCTAACATGTATACTGATACCAGGCCATTCAGTCGAACAGGTCTATGCCGGTATTTATGCTTCACACGAGCCTCCTCCCACCCTTCTTCATCTAGCCCCATCAGCATATCCTTCTATTCCTTTCTCCCTCATGTACTTATCTAGCTTCCGCTTCAATGCATCTATGAATCTTTCTAGTCTCTTCTCCCTGCTTTAGTATCATTTTTCAATTTATTTTAGAAATGTTAACCGTGCAGGAGCTGTTCTGGTTATTAAGCATCAAGGATTCTTTTGTTGGAGTATTTTTTCTTCACCTGGCATGGCTGTAGTGCAAAGGTGGTTCTTGCACCAAACTGCTACCCTTTTGGCTATACCAGCCATCAAGGTGAAGTTCACCCTGTGAAGATCAGAGATTTATAGAATCCTGTTAACCCTGTTCCGCATACCATGCAAGGCTGATTTATTTATTCATCCTCAGAACATACCAACATATGAACAATGACGGACAGGTGAAGACCCTCTGGTCCATCTCACCTGTCCCACACAATTGCGATACCTTGTGTGTCACAATATATACACTCCACCCCACCCCAAACCATGTGATCTCTGGGAGAGGCAAAAAATCAGTTAAAAACCCAGCCGATTTGGGGGGAAAAATCTGGAAATTCCTCTTCAATTCCCCTCGGCAATCGTAACTAGTACAGGAAGTCACTCTGGCATTGATAATTCTATTCAGTGCCTACCTTTCATACGAGAGGATCACTGCCCCAATCAGAAACAGGTCCAGCTCTCACTTGAAGGAATTCAGCGAATCAGCATCCACCGCACGAGACGGCAGCCTCTTCCAGAGGTCTACTATTCTCTGGGAAAAGAACCACCTCCTGACATCTAACCTAGATCTAGCCTTATACAACTTAAAACTCTGAATACTGGTCCTCCCTAACCTACTTCACTGGAACAAACTGTCAGTTCGAACACAATCTAGTCCCTTCATCGTCTTATGAGCCTCGATCAGATCACCCCTAAGTCTACACAGTGTAAGTGTAAGAAAGCATTAACACCACCATTTATGGGGAGCGAGTAGAACATGATACTGTATTCGCTGCTCATGATGCGGTCTCCTCTACATTGGGGAGACCAAACGCAGATTGGGTGACCGCTTTGCGGAACACCTCCGTTCAGTCCGTAAGGGTGACCCCGAGCTTCCGGTCGCCTGTCATTTTAATTCACCGCTCCATTCCCATTTGGACCTCACCGTCCTTGGCCTCTTGTATTGTTCCACGGGAGCTCAACGTAAACTCAAGGAACAGCACCTCACCTTCCGATTAGGCACTCTGCAACCTTCCGGACTCAATATCGAGTTCAACAATTTCAGATCATAACCTCGGCCCCTATTACATTTTTTCTTGTAATTTTTCCACTCCTTTCCCCCCCCCCTTTCCTTTTGTTTCTCTCTCACACCTGGCAGCTATCTCTTGCCCTGCCAGTACACTTCACACCTAATCTCAGCCTATTACCATCTCGTCTAGCTTCGAATACCTTTTTTTGTCTCTTTTACTACTTTTGTTTCTTTTACTTCTTTTGTCCGATCGCAGCCCTGCCTTCGATCTATTTTCTTTTCTTTCCAGTTTTGAAGAAGGGTTCGACCCGAAACGTCAACTCAAATTTCTCTCCACGGATGTTGCCTGACCTGCTGAGTTTTTCCAGCATTTTCTGTTGTTATTTCGGATTTCAAACATCTGCAGTGTTTTGCTATCGTAATAATGTTAAGGTAGTTCAGCAGTGTACACTGTCAGTGAGGCAGTTTGACATGTGGTGGGAACACAGCTCCTTGCTTCACACTGTAAAATTGCTTTATTCTATCTTTTCCACCTTAGATTGGCTAACATGTTATGAATTTAAAATGGAACTCTGTCAGTGCCTTCGGAAAATAATTTTTAAAATCTTTATATAGGGCGACAACACACAGATCTGTCATTGAGTTTCATAAGGAGGTTGCCAGCCAGTTTCCCACAGTGATGTTGATTACCGATGCTCATAACAAGGACCACAACTTGCATTTATATAGTGCCTTTAAGGTAGAAAGACTTCACAGAGACATAGGCTGTGATTTTCCATACCTCAGCAGGTTCATGGCGGGCAAGGTCGGGGCGGGTCCCGACCTCGCTGCTGGCTCCATCCCAGCCTCCGACATGACTTTCCCCTTATTGGGCTTGTTAAGCCCACCCAGCACATTTTCCGGCCAATTGAAGGAAGCGGATCTGATGACGTCATTTGATGACACGTCAACAGCCGGTTTCCTTAAAGGGACCATGCGCAAATTCACTTTGACATTTGTACTTTCAGTGTTCTACAGCATTGAGGTGCTGCAAACACTGACATGCACTGCACAGAGATGCACGGCTGCACCCAGGCTCTCCCATGACTCCCTCCACATGCTTATGGAGAGTTTGCTCCAAACACTTGCAACCTATATAAAGCTCAATCTGTCTTCCAAGTGCAGTAAGCAACAGCTTCTGAGCTTGGAAAGTGAACAGCTGTGAGATGGGAGCTTTTATAGCATATTTCAAGCTGTCAAGTAATCAGATGATTCCATGGCCATTCAACTCCTGCCCAGTTTAACAGATGTGATCCCCAAGCAGCGTGGACCCTGTTGGCGAGCTGGTAAATTCTAAAGGTGAGCTCAAAATTGTTGTTAATCCTCTCTTAACAAGGTCATAATGACCTGAACCACCTCCCCTGTCGCTGTGTGTCAGGTCTGCTCAGCGCTGACAGACCCGACATTTGGTAAAGGAAAGTGGTGGTGGGTTGACAGCGGGGTCCTGACCCGCTGTTAAAAAAAAACCACTTTCCCACCCGATCCGCTACCGATCGCACCCGCTGACCCCCCGGAAAATTCCCCCCATAAAGTGAAAAGGGATGCTCAGCCAAAGAAGGAGAGTTTAAGAGAGGTGACCAAAGCTTGGTCAATGGGGTGGGCTTGAAGTAAGATCTTAAAGGAAGAGAGTGGGGTGGAGGAGTTTACAGAGGGAAGGGCTGGGTGAGGTTACAAAGATAGGTAGGGATGAGGCCATAATGGGATTTAAGCAAAATGATGAATATTTTAAATCTGAGACTTTGGCAGACCGGGAGCCAATGTAGGCAGCAAGGACAGGGTGATAGGCAAGTGGGATTTGATGCTGAGTAGGATACGACCAGCAGAGTTTTGGATGAGCTGAACAATAGAATTCCCTTATGATCTGAACTAGATATTCATTTACTGTTGCACATCTCTTCAAAGATAGACTGAGGAAACACTTGGTAGGATGAGGCCAGATACAAATCATTACAAACTAAAAAGAAGAGCAACAGTCATAATCAGATCATGGAACAATATAAAAATAATGAACATGCTGCACCTCTCCGCATGAGTGGGTTATCTTACTTAACTGAAATAAATGAACTCCTAACTACTCTTCTACATCAACACAAAAGCAAAATACTGCGGATGCTGGAAATCTGAAATAAAAACAGAAAATGCTGGAAATATTCAGCAGGTCAGGCAGCATCTTTGGAGAGAGAAACAGAATTAACGTTTCAGGCCGATGAACTTTCATCAGAACTGGAAAAAGTTAGAGATATAACAGGTTTTAAGCAAGTGCAGGGGCAGGGAAAGGCGGGAGGGGAGGAAAGAACAAAAGGGAAGGTCCGTGATAGGGTGGAAGGCAGGAGAGATTAAATGACAAAAGGTATGATTGTACAAAGCAAAAGGAGATGGCAACTCTTTTTTGCGATGAACACAAATAGAGTTGGAAGAGGGGCTCGCGGGAGAAAGAGCATCACGACTAGGATGGTTGAATGGTGTTCATTATCTGGTGGAATGAAGCATGCTTTTTGGTAGCTGCAAATAACATTCAGTTCCCAAAAAGCAGGAAAGAAAAAACATGAATAATGGAAATTTCTTTTTCTTTTTTTGCTGCTATCATTGATTTTCATATTTATGTCATTGGGTTGGTGTCACCTTGAACTAGAGGTGAGATTATTAAGCTTATGATGGAATGCAGAATTGAATTGATTGGACTACACTGATAATATCAAAATGCAGTATATTGAGAGCACATAATAACCTAGCGGCTCCTTAGATATCTTTCAACTATCGGTGAAAAGGTTCGTCATTTTCTTTTAAATTGGCATTGTAGAATGACCTACTCTTTTCCAGTTTCTATTTTGTAGACGTTTCTTCTCGCCGTCTGGGCAGTAATCTGATGGAGCGGATCACCCGCCCGCTACTTAGCCTGGACAATGCTCATTCCATTGAAATCCCCCAGATTACTGCCCAGGTGCTGAAGTCAAAAATCTAAGAACCAGAGGATAATTATTTTACACAGCGAGCTGTTGTGATCTGGAAGGCGGAAGCTGATGCAATAGTAACTTTCAAAAGGGAATTGGATAAATACTTGAAGAGGAAAAATTTGCAGGGCTATGGGGAAAGAGCAGGGGAGCGGGACTAATTGGATAGTTCTACCAAAGAGCCGGCACGGACACAATGGGCCGAATGGCCTCCTTCTCTGCTGTTTGACTCTATTATTCTATGATTTTACCCCATGTGGCAAAACTCTTAATTTCAAAATTTTTGTGTTTTAGTTCCATTGATTCTTCAAAATACTTTTTATATATGGTTTTTACAGAATATTTAGAGCATTAAAAAAATGGAGTATAAATTCACATTAATGAGGCGGTAGAGCAAAACAGGCGGCTGATTCGCTGTCGTCCAAGACAAATTTATACCCCAATAAATTAGTAAAAATAGATGTGAAGTTATTTGGAAAGTTGTAGTCATATCAGTTTGATAATGGGTATTTACAACAACTCAGTAAAACTAATACAAGGTGGTAGAACTACTTTTTAACAAGTAACTTCTATGTGGTGTATTTAAAGGATGATTGAGGGATAAATATTGGCCAGGACATCCTTTAATCAACATCACTAAAACAGATGATAGTGGTTAGCACTGTTGCCTCACAGCGCCAGAGACCCGGGTTCGAATCCGGCCTCGGGTGACTGTCTGTGTGGAGTTTGCACATTCTCCCCGTGTTTGCGTGGGTTTCCTCCGGGTGCTCCGGTTTCCTCCCACAGTCCAAAGATGTGTGGGTTAGGTTGATTGGCTATGATAAATTGACCCTTAGTGTTAGGGGGATTAAATACGTGGGGTTACGGGGATAGGGTGGGATATGTGTTGGTGTAGGGGTTACGGGGATCGGGTGGGATATGTGTCGGTGCAGGCTCGATGGGCCGAAATGGCCTCTATCTGCATTGTGGGGTTTCTGTGATTCTCTGTGAATATCACATTGCTGTTTGTGGGAGCTTGCTGTGTGCAAATTGGCTGTTGCGTTTCCAACATTACAACAGTGACTACACTTCAAAAAGTACTTCATTGGCTGTAAAGCTTTTGGGACATCCTGAAGTCATAAAAGGCGCTATATAAATGCAGGTTTTTCTTTTGAAGCAGGAATTACAATTTACATATAATTTACATATAATGACGGCCCTGATCTGACAATGAAGCGTTGATTCACGGTCCCACACTCGCAATGGGGAAGCTGCCCTTACAGGGAGGATGCGTTGGGGAAAGGACTAAAATATTGTCACTCCGATTCTCCGACCTACACTCTCTGTGAGCGCAGCTCCCCATTGGGACCATGCGATTGCGGAATCACCCTTTGTAAAAAAAAAAATGAAAATATTGCCATAGCACCAGGCTGCCTTCCTAGGTGCACCTTTTCTTGAAAATATGTGGTGTGTCTTTTGTTTATATCATAAGAGGTTGATGGCACTTTAAATTAAGTAATCCTGTATTACGTCCTCGAAACAAAAATGAAGCTGTTGTGCAAAACAACTGTGGGACAAATATTCCGTCGGTACCTCTCCCAGCGCACAGTTTCGCATGCCAGGAGCAAATATCCAGAGCTGGATTAAGAATTCCTGAGGCTCTGAGCGCCAAGAACATTCGGGTACCCTTCACACCCCCCACACAGCCCCCTGATCCATTAAAATACAAACATGTAGTCAAATGCATGCAGAAATAGGTCCGTAGAATATTTACACATTGCTTTCATAATAAAGCAAAATGTATTATAAAATACTATACTTAAATGAAACTGCCCCGCTAGCAGAGGCCCCATATTTGGCCCTGCAAATCTCATGAATTCAGGCACTCACAATTTTCCATCCACCATGATGAAAATGTGTCGCTATACATTCACTAATGAATTCTGCTTAAAATGTATCTGTAAGTTTGTTCCCTCTTTGAACCACATGCCATTCACCTACTGAAAGACTGATGGCGTTGGCTCCTGATGACAGGCCCAGCAAATCAACCAAATCAACTTTTTTTATTGTCATTGTTAGTGCACAAGTGCAGTACAACGAAATGTAGGCTTGCGGCTCCCGAGAGTGTACATTTAGATTAAGACATTTAAACATTCAACATACATTTGGCTTGTAATACATTAACATAAACATAACCATAATAAAGTGCATTGGCAGATGTGCAGGCTTTAGAGTTTATTTGTGGAGTTCAGTAGAATGACAGCCCTGGGAAAGAAGCTGTTCCTAAATCTGGTCGTACGGGTGTGAATGCATCTGTAGCGTCTCCCAGATGGCAGGAGGGCGAACAGACTGTGGCTGGGGTGGGTAGGGTCTTTGATGATGGACCGTGACCTCTGTAAACAGCGTTTCTGGTATATGTGCTCTATGGTCGGTAGCCGGGTGCCGGTAATGCGTTGGGCAGTTTTGACTACCCGCTGCAGGGCTTTCCGGTCATAGTAGCTACAGCTGCCATACCATACTGTGATACAGTTCGTCAGGATGCTCTCTATTGTGCAGCGGTAAAAGTTAGAGAGGATCAGGGGTGACAGGTTACATCCCTTCAGCCTCCTTAGGAAGTATAGGCGCTGCTGGGCCTTCTTCACCAGAGAGGAGGTATTGAGGGACCAGGAGAGGTCTTCCGTGATGTGGACTCCGAGGAACTTAAAGCTGTCCACCCTTTCCACCACAGCCCCATTGATGTGGATTGGGGGGGGGGGTGACTTCCGCCTTTAGACTTCCTGAAGTCCACAATGATTTCTTTGGTTTTCTTGATGTTAAGGGCCAGGTTGTTATCGGCGCACCACTTCATGAGATGCTGGACCTCCTCCCTGTAGGCTGACTCATCGTTGTTGGTGATCTGGCCTACTACCGTGGTATCATCCGCAAACTTGATGATGGTGTTGGAACCATGAACAGCCACACAGTCGTGGGTGAAGAGGGAGTAGAGGAGGGGGCTCAGCACACATCCTTGTGGGGCCCCTGTGTTCAGGGTCGGGGGGGGGAGGTGTGGTTACCTAATTTGACAGACTGGGGTCTGTTTGTTAGGAAGTCCAGGGTCCAGTTGCAGAGGGAAGTGTTCAGGTCAAGAGTGTGGAGTTTGGTGGCCAGCTTGTTGGGGATGATAGTGTTGAATGCTGAGCTGTAGTCTATGAACAGCATTCTGATGTAGGTCTCTTTACCATCTAAGTGATTCAGTGCAGAGTGTAGAGCAGTTGTGATTGCATCCTCCGTAGATCTGTTTGCATGATAGGCAAACTGGTGTTGGTCAAGAGAGGCGGGAACACTGGCTTTGATGTGAGCCAGGACCAGTCTCTCGAAACACTTCATTATGATGGGTGTGAGTGCAACAGGTCGATAGTCGTTCAGGCGCGTCACAGCCGTTTGTTTTGGCACAGGAATAATGATAGCGGTCTTGAAGCATGTAGGGACTACTGCCTGGGCCAATGACAGACTGAAGATGGCGGTGAAGACATCAGCCAGCTGATCAGCACATTCCTTGAGTACCCGTCCAGGGATGCTATCCGGTCCAGCAGCCTTTCGTGTGTTCACTCCGCGTAGTCATAGGAACAGGAGTGGGCCATTCAGCCCTTCGAGCCTGTTCCTTCATTCCATTAGATCATGGCTGATCTGTATCTTAACTCCATCTACCCCCCTTGGTTCCATAACCATTAATACCCTTGCCTAACAAAAATCTATCAATCTCAGTTTTGAAATTTTCAATTGACCTAGCCATTAATTAATGAACATAGTCCATGACACACTGTGTTGGACATCCTATTGAGCTGTGCCAGGCTGCTATTTTTCATTCACAAGCTCTTTTTAGGTTGTTGAATCTGTCTGTTACCAATTGAGTCGTTGTGATTTGTTCCAGGCAGGTCTTTCCAAAAGGATTGCCGGAAGAATTTTCTTTTGTCGCCATGTTCCGCCTGAAGAGAACGACCAAAACGGAGCGCTGGCACTTGTGGCAGCTTACTGATCAGTCTGGCAACATACAGGTAGGCAAAGAGCTTCCATCAACATTGCCTTCAGCAAATAAAACTGCAGATGCTGGAAATTTGAAACCAAACCAGAAACTACTGGAAACGCTTAGCAGACCAGTGAGCATCTGTGGAGAGAACAGATGATTTAAAGTTCCGCTTGTGGACCCTTCAGTAGTCAGTTTGGCATGAGTTGTTAGCGACTAGGGGGTGTGTTTTATCTGGGGCTGGCACAGTAGATAGTGGGGTTGGAAGGCAGGGTAGAGGAATTGAGGGATACAAGGAAGTGGTCAGAGATGGCCTCATCATTGATGGAGATTATGGGAGTAGAGAGGCTAGGGAAGATGGCAAGGTCAAGGGGGGTTCCAAAGAATAAAGGTAGGAAAGTTTTTATGGAGGGAGAAGTTTAGGCAAGTCAAGAGGACAGTGAATTCAGAGGGTGAGGGGAACTGAGATGGAGATTGAAATCACCATGGATGAGGAGTTGCTCAGTGCACAGGCTGAGGGAAGCAAGGCGGGAGGACATCTCTGGGAGAAACTCGGGGTGGGTCTTCAGGAGGTTGGTAGACAATGACGATTTTAAAGGAGGTCAGAAGGGTGGAACATGGTGAGGTACTTGATGGAGGAGAATGGGGAGCCATGCCACACCATCACGATTTGAGCAGGGCAGGAGGTGTAAAGTATAGCCAGGTGTGGAGACTTCGGTCAAGGTGCAAGGTGTTGCAGCCGAATTTCAGTCAAAGCCAGGATGTCAATCATCCAGCAGTTGGGATTGCTGCTCATAAGGAGGCAACAACGGGTGCCTCGATGGGCCCTTCAGAGAATACCAAGAAATGCATAGAGGGTATCTATAGGCTTATTCAAGGGAGATTCAGGCCTGGGTGGGCGGTGGGAGAGTAGGAATGCTGAGGAGTAGTGATGGGATGGGAGAGGAAAAACAGCTGAGAAGGGAGAAATGAAAGGTGGCATGTCTGGCTGACAGGAAGGAGAGGAGAAAGCAGCAAAGGGCATGGGATGGGTCTAGAGGAAAAACAAGGAGATAGAAGTAATGGTCTCGGGTCCAGAGTGGTAACCAAAATGTGCAAGTGAATGAACCAAGAATGAGGAGTTACATAGAATTACATAGCACAGAAACAGGCCATATGGCCCAACCAGGCCATTCCGGCATTTATGCTCCACTCAAGCCTTCTCCCATCCTCCCTCATCTAACAGCATAACCCTCTATTCCCTTCTCCCTCATATGGTTATCTAGTTTCCCCTTAAATACATCTATACTAGTCGCCTCAACTACTCCCTGTGGTAGCGAGTTCCACATTCTCAGCACTCTGTGGATAGGGTTACTTAGGCAGGGCAGAGATTAGAAAAAGAACCCTCATTGTAAATAGAGGATCTTCACCCTTACTCCAGGTGCTTTCTACCAGATGGATCAAATGTTGTAAATATTAATGTTACAATAAATGTTCCAATATCTAATTAACCAACTGTCAGCCCACAGGCTCTAGACTTCACTGGATCAATAACCTTACCAGACACTAAAGCACTCTACAGAACAAGGCTCATAAATTCAACAGAACTTTGTAGTGAGTCTTTCTCTGTTCCTGATCCTTAAGTGAGTCTCACTTGTCTCCAATCCTTCAATGAGTCGCTCTGTCTCTAATCCTTCAGGGAGTCTCTCCCTGTCTCCAATCCTTCAATGAGTCGCTCCATCTCCAATCCTTCAGTGAGTCTCTCCCTGTCTCCAATCCTTCAGTGAGTTTCTCCCTGTCGCCAATCCTTCAGTGAGTCTCTCCCTGTCTCCAATCCTTCAGTGAGTCTCTCCCTGTCTCCAATCCTTCAGTGAGTCTCTCCCTGTCTCCAATCCTTCAGTGAGTCTCTCCCTGTCTCCAATCCTTCAGTGAGTCTCTCCCTGTCTCCAATCCTTCAATGAGTCACTCCATCACTAATCCTTCAGGGAGTCTCTCCCTGTCTCCAATCCTTCAGTGAGTGTCTGCCTCTGTCTGCAGTCCTTCAGTGAGCCTTTCCCTCTGTCCCAGATCCTTCAGTGATTGTCTCCCTCTGTCTGCAGTCCTTCAGTGAGCCTCTCCCTCTGTCCCAGATCATTCAGTGAGTGTCTCCCTCTGTCTGCAATCCTTCAGTGAGCCTCTCCCTCTATCCCAGATCCTTCAGTGAGTGTCTCCAATCCTTCAGTGAGTGTCTCCCTCTGTCCCAGATCCTTCAGTGTCTCCCTCTGTTCCTGAGCATTCAGTGAGTATTTCCCTGTCTGCAATCACTTGGTTTGTTCCTCCCTTTGTCTCTCTGATAGCCAAGAACTTACTGTTGGAGATGTTGGGGGCCTATGTTAGTAAGAGTTTCCATCTGCAAGTTTAGCCAAGGCATTAACATATTTATTTTAAATGAGTTAACACCTCCAGTAAAAGATCGGATGGAGGAACGTCATATAAACACATTTTTAAGCATTCAGCTGCTAATATTGACAACTGTAATTTCCAGGTTTAAGAGGATAAGTCGTCCTATTATGTGCTCTCAGCACGAAGTCTCACCCCCTGGGAGCGTATATTGATAGATTGCCACCCATGGCTCACAACTCTCAGCCCATTATTTTAATGGATGAAAAATCATAGGTTTTGCAAGCGCTATAAGTGCACCCAACAGGAGAGGATCCATGCCGGGAGCATGCAATCGGAAAACGTAACTGTTATGTTCATTAATAACTAGTCGTTTTTATTAAGAACAGCTAGCTTTTGCTAGACACTTTATTGAGCACATGTGGACTAGGTACAGTATCTGTAGAGGCCTCCATTTTGACTGCTGCCTTGTGGGTAGCCTGGTGCATCGTGGGTAGCCCACTCTTATATATATATACAGCACCACCTAGTGTACCATTCCAGAATGACAGGTTACTGATCATTACATCCCCCTTTCTTTGAGGTTAAACAAAATCAGTATCAATCAATATCAATCAATCATAACAACATAAACATCTTCAACAGTCAATACATTTTCAATGTAGTTTTCTTTGTACTCAAAGATTAAGTCTATCAGGCTTTTTTACTTCACATGTGGATCTTCTCAGCACAGGTAAGTCTGATGTGTTTTCATGAGAGCCTGTATGTGTATTTCTTTAGATTGTTCTGGTGGTGAGTGACAAGATTCAGTTGCGGCATTGTCATCAGTTTGCTCTTCGATAGTCTCTCGTGTTTTTAGGAGGGAACGGCGGTTCCTCCTGAGAATCTGTCCTTCCTCAGTTCTAACAGTGTATGACCTTGGTCCTACTTCCTCAAGAACTGTAGCTTTTCTGTTCCATGCATCTGGATCTTCAATCCTGACAACATCATCCCTTGTCAATGGTTTCAGAGTTTTGGATGACTTGTCATAGTATGATTTCTGTTTCAGCTTTGACAGTTGAAATCTCTGTCTCAGTTCCTTACTCTGCTTTTCTTTTGCACAGCAGGGTAGCGTGATACGCAACTTGCGACCCATTAGGAGTTCAGCAGGTGAAGAACCAGAGTCTAAAGGTGAGGCTCGGTAGCTCAGCAGGGCGAGATAAGGATCAGACTTGCTTTCTGTCGCTTTCTTCAGTAGCTGCTTGAGAACTTGAACACCTTTCTCTGCCTTACCATTCGACTGAGCATACAAAGGACTGGATGTGATGTGTTGAAAGTCATAATGTGCTGCAAACTGTTGCCACTCCTTACAGTTGAAGCACGGACCATTGTTGCTAACGGCAATCCTGGGAATTCCATGTCTGGCGAAGATGGATTTCACATGCATTATGACACTGCTTGCTGTGGTGCTTGAGAGCAGCGCCATCTCAGGATAGTTAGAATAGTAGTCAATCATTATTAGATAGTCTTTACCATTTAAATGAAAAAGGTCCTTACCAACCTTTTGCCATGGTGCTGTTGGTATGTCAGCTACTATCATTGGTTCCTTTGCTTGTTTGTTTTGGTGTTTCTGACATGTCTCACATTTGCCTATCATGTTCTCAATGTCCTTATTTATGCCAGGCCAATAAACAGTGTCTCTTGCTCTCCTTTTGCATTTTTCAATTCCGAGGTGTCCCTCATGAATCCTTTTGAACATGTCTTGACGTAGAGCCTGTGGAATGACTATTCTGTTCTGTTTTAGTAATAGTCCACTTGCGACACTCAATTCTGACCTTATGTGAAAACATTTTGGACAGGAACCTTTTGGCCAACCATGATGAATGTTCTCTATTACTGTTTGTAATACTGTATCTTTTACTGTTTCTTCTGCTATTTGCTTTGATTTTGTGTCTGACATGGGCAGCGCAGCAGTGACCATACTCACATGAACATCCATGTCTTCTTCAGTAGAGCTCACATGACTCATTATGGGTGCTCGGGATAGTGCATCTGCTAACACTATGTATTTGCCTGGTGTGTAGATCAGTTCAAAGTCATATCTTTGCAGCTTCATCATGAGTCGTTGAATCCTTGGAGACATCTCATTCAGGTTCTTTTTTATGATGGCAACCAGTGGGCTGTGGTCTGTCTCAACTGTGAAGGTGGGAAGTCCATATATGTAGCCATGAAACTTTTCTAGTCCAACTACCAAGCCTAGACATTCCTTTTCAATCTGGGCGTATCGACACTCAGTATCAGTCATAGACCTGGAGGCATAGGCAACAGGCTTCCAATCTTCACCCTCTGCTTGTAGCAAGACCGCACCTAGGCCATCTTTTGATGCATCCGTTGATACTTTGATTCTTTTTGTTGGGTCAAAGAAGGTGAGTACAGGTGTGGTTGTCAGCACTGTTTTGAGGTTTAATCACTCTTGTTCATGTCTTTCTGTCCATGCAAACTCATTTGTTTTACGTAGCAGGTCTCGCAGACAGGCTGTCTTGGCTGACAAGTTAGGAATGAACTTTCCAATGAAGTTTATCATCCCCATGATGCGTAGCACTCCTTTTTTGTCAGTGGGTCGGGGCATTATGAGTATGGCGTTTACTTTTTCCATATCTGGCTCTATTCCTTTACCAGATAGATTATCTCCTAGGAAAGTGACTCCCTGGACGCCAAACTGACACTTGGCTTTGTTGAGCTTCAGTCCATTCCAGCGTATGCTCTGTAGCACTTTAGTCAGTCTCTCATTGTGTTCTTTCAATGTGGCGCCTCAGATGAAGATGTCATCAACATAGACCCGAACTCCTTCCAGACCTTCAATTATGTGTTCCATCGCTCTATGAAAGATTTCAGATGCAGATATTATCCTGAAAGGCATTCTGAGGAAACAATACCTGCCAAATGGTGTGTTGAAGGTACAGTATTTGGTGCTCTCTTCATCCAGTTTTAGTTGCCAAAATCCTTGTGAGGCATCGAGCTTTGTAAAGTATCTGGCACCTGACATTTCACTGGTGATTTCTTCTCGCTTGGGAATCTGGTAGTGTTCACGTTTTATGTTTGCATTTAAGTCCTTTGAATCCATGCATATTCTTAGATCATTGTTCTTTTTCTTTACACATACCATGGAGTTAACCCAGTCTGTTGGCTCTTCGACTTTCCTGATGACTCCTAGTGTGTTCATTCTGTCCAGTTCATTCTTGAGCCGGTCACGCAGGGGTGCTGGAACTCTTCGTGGAGCATGTACCACTGGCTGAGCATCCTCCTTTAGCTGGATCTTGTAAGTGAATGGTAGAACTCCAAATCCTTTGAACACATCCTGGAAATTATTCACTACAGAATCCACCGAGTCATCTGGTCTGCTTATGGCACAGTTTATACGGTAGACTCTCTTGACCAGTTCTAAGTCCTCACAAACTTTGTCACCCAGTAGTGAATCAAGTCCTTCAGCCACAACAGAAAACATGAGATGATGCACTTTGTCTTTGACTGTCACTTTAAGTCTGCATACACCTAAGCTATCTATTTTCTGTCCATTGTAGTCCTTCAGTAGTACTGACTTTTTCTGTATTTTGGGCTTTTCTTTCATAGTGTTAATGTCACTCATACTGATTAAGTTTGCTTTTGCCCCAGTGTCTAGTTTCAATGTAACTAATGTTCCATTTACCTGCAGTGGGATCATCCATTTGTCCTCTTGTACTGCATTAACTTTATGTTCAGCATTGTTAATTCCTGAGGGCTGCACATTTTCTGTATCCTTTTTGATATTGTCACATGACACCATTCCTACAAAACATGTCTCACTTAAATCAGTGTCCTCAATTACATTAACTCGTTTTTACTTTTGAAAAGCATTGTTTGGCAAAGTGATTCTTTCCATGACATTTTGTGCACATTTTTCCAAACGCTGGACATTGTTTTAACTGGTGTTTGTAACCACAGCGTTTACAATTAAAAATTCCTTCCTCCGATTGCTTTTCACTTCTGTTCTGCCCATGTTTCTTCCCCTTGTAGGACACAGCACCGATAGCAGCACTTACTGCAATCGTATCATCATTGATTTCACTGAAAGTCTTGGCATGCTTTTGAGCTAGCTCGCTAGCTTGGCATATTTTCACAGCAATTTCCAATGTTAGTTCGGTTTCTCTCAACAGACGTTCCCTGACTTTTTTATCATGAATACCAAACAGAATCTGGTCACGAATCATGGATGCTTTCAGCTCAGAGAATTTACATGTCTGTGCTTTCAGTTTCAGATCAGTCAAAAAGCTATCAAAAGTCTCATTTTGCTGCTGTGTCCGAGAATGGAAGATGCACCTCTCATAGGTTTCATTCTTTTGGGGAGAACAATGTGTATCAAACTTCTTTAGCACATCGTCTAATTTTTCTCTGTTCTCCTCTGGATTAAATACAAATGTATTAAATACCTCTATCGCCTGTGGGCCTGCAACCGTGAGCAGCAGCGCTATTTTCCTTGCATCTGGCTTCGTACCGTACCCGATGGCAGCAATGTAGAGTTCGAATTGTTGTTTAAAAATCTGCCAATTGTAGTCGATATTTCCTGTGAGTTTCAAATGCTCTGGTGGCTTCAAATTCTCCATGTCGCATTGCACAATATTCAACAGATCTTACCAATCCTGGTACCATGTTATGTTCATTAATAACTAGTCGTTTTTATTAAGAACAGCTAGCTTTTGCTAGACACTTTATTGAGCACATGTGGACTAGGTACAGTATCTGTAGAGGCCTTCATCTTTCCTGCTGCCTTGTGGGTAGCCTGGTGCATCGTGGGTAGCCCACTCTTATATATATACAGCACCACCTAGTGTACCATTCCAGAATGACAGGTTACTGATCATTACAGTAACCCTTTTTTGTATTGGACAGGTATTGTCACTGTAAACAATCTAGTGAGCAAAGGTAGTTCCTTCCTGCTCTCCTGATCATGCTGAATCTTGCTGCTTTACCATAACCCTCTGGTGCCCACATAGCCAGCCATTCTTTATATATGGGTCTGGACAGTAAGCATCGTCTGTCTGTCCATGGGGGACACCACAAGTCCAATCCTGTCCATACCCAATGGGGTTTAGTAAATAATGATCAGATTTGGGAGGCTGGGATGATTCCCCCCTCCCTCCCTAGCCCACTGGCTTGAAGACCACTTGTAACACCCCCACTGCCTACCCAACTGATAAGTCAGCAAACACTGAATTAAACTGACCAAAAGTGCCATATTGGACTTGAGTAAACTGGAGCCTACACACCATTATTCAAACAAATAGAATTCAATTGTGTTTTTACAGTCATAGAATCATAGAATCATGGAATAGTACAGCACAGAAGGAGGCCATTCGGCTCATCGAGTCTGCGCCGGCTCTATCGAAGAGCAGTCCAGTCAGTCCCACTCCCCCGCTCTTTCCCCATATCCTTGCAATTTTTTATCCTTCAAGTAGTTATCCAATTCCCTTTTGAAGGTTACTATTGAATCTGTATCCACCACCCTATCAGGCAGTGCATTCCAAATCCTAACCGCTCGTTGCATAAAAAGTTTTTCCTCATGTCGCCTCTGGTTCTTTTGCCAATCACCTTAAATCTGTGCCCTTTACTTATCAACCCTTCAGCCACTGGAAACAGTTTCTCTTTATTTACTCTATCTAAACTCTTCATGATTTTAAACACTTCTAGCAAATCTCCTCTTGGCCTTCTCTGCTCCAAGGAGAACAACCCCAGCTTCTCCAGTCTAACCACGTAACTGTAATCCCTCATCCCTGGAACCATTCTAGTAAATCTCTTCTGTATCCTCTCCAAAGCCTTCACATCCTTCCTAAAGTGCGGTGCCCAGAATTGGACACAATACTCCAGCTGGGGCCGAACTAGTGTTTTATAAAGGTTTAGTATAACTTTCTGGCTTTTGTACGCCATGCCTCTATTTAACTGCTTTGTTAACCTGTCCTGCCACCTTTAAAGATTTGTGCACAAACACCCCCAGGTCTCTCTGTTCTTGCACCCCCTTTAAAATTGTACCATTTAATGTGTATGGTCTCTCCTCATTCTTCCTACCAAAATGTATCACCTCGCACTTCTCTGTGTTGAATTTCATCTGCCATGTGTCCGCCCATTCCACCAGCCTGTCGATGTCTTCTTTAAGTCTATTACTATCTTCCTCACTGTTTACTACACTTCCAAGTTTCGTGTCATCTGCAAATTTTGAAATTGTGCCCTGTACCCCCAAGTCCAAGTCATCAATGCATATCAAAAACAGCAGTGGTCCCAGTACTGAACCTTGGGGAAATCCACTGCATACCTCCCTCCAGTCCAAAAAACAGCCATTCACCACAACTCTGTTTTCTATCCCTTGGCCAATTGTGTATCCATGCTGCTACTGCCTCTTTTATCCCATGGGCTTCAATTTTTTCTAACAAGCCTAGTATGTGGTACTTTATCAAACACCTTTTGAAAGTCCATATGTACAACATCAACGGTACTGCCCTCATCCACCCTCTCTGTTACCTCATCAAAAAACTAAATCAACGTAGTCAAACATGATTTGCTCTTAACAAATCCATGCTGGCCCTCATTTATTAATCCATGCTTGTCTAAATGGTTGTTAATTTTCTCCCAGATTATTGTTTCTAATAGTTTCCCCAACACCAAGGTTAAACTGACTAGCTTGTAATTGCCAGGTTTATCCTTCCTTTTTTTAAACAAGGGTGTAACATTTGCAATCCTCCAGCAATTTGGCATCACCCCTGTATCTAAGGAGGATTGGAAGATTGTGACCAGCACCTCTGCAATTTCTACCCTTGCTTCCCTCAGCAACCTAGGATGTATCCCACCTGGACCAGATGATTTATCCACTTTAATTACCGCGAGCCTGTTTAGTACCTCCTCTTTATCTATTTTTATCTCATCCAGCACCCCAGCAACCTCCTCGTTTACCATAGCTTTGGCAAAGTCCTCTTCCTTGGTAAACCCCGATGCAAAGTACTCACTTAGTACCTCAGCCATGCCTTCTGCCTCTACCAAGTTCTCCATTTTGGTCCTGAATCAGCCCCACCGGCACAGAGATTGATTATCCATGTGTCCTTAGGCTAATGTCTCTCCTATTCTTCCTACAGGTCTCCATCATTATTGATGGAAGTAAAAAAGTGGTGGAATACAGCGCCAAGGGGCGCTCTGGAAATACTTTGCATTTGACGTTCAAGAAGCGGGAACTGGGCTCTCTGTTTGACCGGCAGTGGCACAAGCTGGTGATTAATGTGAAGTCCGGGTCGGTGTCCCTTTACAAGGACTGTAAACTGGTCGACAGTAAGCGAAGTGAAGAGATAGAGAGCATTGATGTCCATGGGAAGACTGTCATTGGCGTCCGTGTTAGCGATGGGACGCCTGTTGATGTAAGTAATTGTAAACCCACCAGAGGACATTGATTTTTGGAATGAAGTTAAATTATGTACTGTTTTCTATTAACTAGTTCAAGTTTAATTGGCATTAAAATGGAGAATCCATGATGACAATTTAAATTGGCTGGCTGAGACACGATATGAAAGGAAAATCTACAATGATCTGTTTCTGACATCTTTATGTAGTTTGACCTTCAACGGATAATGATTTACTGCAACCCTCAATTGACAGAACTGGAGACCTGCTGTGAAATACCAGGTGCCCTGGTAAGACATTCCGTTTTATTCTCCAAACTAGATTATTACGGTAGAGTTTACACCTGAATAGTTAGATACGATTGCTAAGCTCACCAGAAGTGAAGTGGGGTGCTTGCGCTTAATTCTTAATTGTCAGCTCATTATCGTAATTACGATGCAGAATTAAACATGTGTAAAGTGCACACGAGTAGTAGGAGCAGAACATTGCATTGTAGGTGTAATTTAAAGGGATGAGGACAATTAACGAAAGTGGCAGAATAGGGGGACAAAATTCCTTTTAACCACAGTAAAAGCTCAAAAGGCATTTCAACCAAATGTCAAAACTGAAGAGGAAGAGGACAAAAATGAATTGAAAGAATTTCACTGTGCTGGAATTGGGTTTGCAGACAAGTGATGAAAGAGCACCATACCTGTTTGGTGGCTGCTGAATTGGAGGTGGTTGCAAGGAGGGTACCCCTGTTTGCACCTCCGTGGCATCATCCCCAGCATTACAGCCCTCGTGGGAAAGAACTGGAGGCCACAACTGACCGGTACCATCATGGCTGTGCCATACTCTGCTGCCTTAGGCATGTCACCATCCTTTTTAAGTGGTCGGGCATGTAGAATCCCATTGAAGAGGAAGCTGAAAATCAGGCCTGGTGTAAAATGTGTTGCTGTTTCGCCCTCCCACAGAAGACCAATTTCACCCTCATTATTTCTGTTTCTGTGCTAAAAGGTGTGAAAAGTAGTCCTCTAATTCTGTATTAACCCACACATTCTTTCAGTAATAAGGCTGCGCTTCCAAAATTAATAAGTGTGTTTGGAAGGCAGAGGAAACAAAGGCTAGAAAATAGATAACAAGGGAGTTTGGCACTGCTTAATGATATTTACTTCAATGCAAGGAGTCTAGTGATTAAGGCAGGTGAGCTGAGCGCACAGATAGACATGTGGAAGTATGGTATCATAGCTATTACTGAAATACGGCTTAAAGAAGGGCAGGAATGGCAGCTCAACATGCCTCGATACATGGTTTTCAGATGAAATAGAGAGGGGGATAAAAAAGGAGGTGGGGTTAAAGAAATAATTACAGCTGTCAGGAGGGATGATATGTTAGAAGGATGATCAAATGAGGCTATATGGGTTGAAGTGAAGAACAAAAATGGGGCAATCACTCTGTTGGGAGTGTACTATAGACCCCCAAATAGTCAGAGGGAGATAGAGGGGCCAAATGGCCTAATCCTGCTCCTATTTCTTATGTTCTAAGAGCAAATATATAGGCACATTTCTGAGAAGTGCAAAAATAATAGGGCAGTAATGGTAGGAGATTTCAACTACCCAAATATTAACTGGGATAAAATCAGTGTAAATTTATAGGGGGCGCAGAATTCTTAAAATGCATTCAGGAGAACTTTTTTTGCTAGCACATAGCAAGCCCAACAAGAGAGGGGCTGTTCTGGACTTAGTTTTAGGGAATTAAGCTGGGCAGGTGGAAGAGGTATCAGTTGGAGAGCATTTTGGTGGTAGTAATCATAATTCAGTTAGATTTAGCATAGCTTTGGAAAAGGACAAAGATAGACCAAGAGTAAAAGTTCTCAACTGGGGAAAGGGCAATTTTACTAAGCTGAGATGTGATTTAGTGAAAGTGGACTGGAAACAGCTACTTGAAGATAAATCAGTGTCAGAGTAGTGGGAGGCATTCAAGGAGGAGATAGTGAGGGTTCAGAGCAAATATGTTCCCACAATGAAAAAGTGTGGGACTTCCAAATCTAGGCCACCGTAGATGTCAAGGCGCATACAGGGTAGGATAAGGCAAAAAAGGGAAGTGTATGTCCGATACCAAGAACTAAATACTGCAGAAAGCCTAGAGGAGTATAGAAAGTGCAGGGGTGACATTAAAAAGGAACTTAGGAAAGCAAAGAGGGCATGAAAAAATATTGGCAAGTAAAATCAAGGAAAACCCAAAGATGTTTTATAAATATATAAAGAGCAAGAGGATAACTAAGGGAAGAGTAGGGCCTATTGGCTCAGTGGTAAGAAGCAAAGGGTACTGGTCGACGGGTATTTTTGTGACTGGAAGGCTGTTTCCAGTGGGGTTCTGCAGGGCTCAGTACTAAATCCCTTGCTTTTCATGGTATACATCAATGATTTAGGCTTAATGTAGGGGGCATGATTAAGAAGTTTGCAGATGATACAAAAATCAGCTGTGTGGTTGATAGTGAGGAAGAAAGCTGTAGACTGCAGGAAGATATCAATGGACTGGTCAGGTGGGCAGAAAATTGGCAAATGGAATTCAATCTGGAGAAGTGCATTTGGGGAGGACAAACAAGACAAAGGAACACACAATAAATGGTAGGATACTGAGAAGTGTAGAGGCACAGAGGAACCGTGGACTGCATGTCCACAGATCCCTGAACATAGCAGGACAGGTGGATAAGGTGGTTAAGAAGGCATACGGGATACTTTCTTTTATTAGCCGAGGCATAGAATATAGGAGCAGGGAGGTTATGCTAGAACTGTATAGAACACTAGTTAGGCCACAGCCAGAGTACTGCGTACAGTTCTGGTCACCACATTACAGGAAGGATGCGATCACACTAGAGAGGGTACAAAGGAGATTTACTCGGATGTTGCCAGGCCTGGAGAATTTTAGCTATGAGGATAGGAAGGAACTATTTCCCTTAGCAGAGAGGTCAATAACCAGGGGGCATAGATTTAAAGGTAGAGGGGAGTTGATAACTTTTTTCACCCAGAGGGTGGTGGGGGTCTGGAACTCACTTCCTGAAAGGGTGGTAGAGGCAGAAACCCTCACCGCCTTTAAAAAGTACTTGGATATGCACTTGAAATGTCATAAGCTACAGGGCTATGGATCAAGAACTGGAAAGTGGGATTAGGCTGGATAGCTCTTTTTTGGCTGGCACAGACACGATGGGCCTTATGGCTCCCTTCTGCACTGTAAATTTCTATGATTCTATGTATTATGTCCGTGAATGATTGAGACACGGACAGCAGGAGTTGAACAAAAACACGTCTTTACTGGTGGAAGTCAATAGTGAAACTAAAACAACAGAGGCTCACTAGCGCCTTTTATACAGGGGTGGTCACTGCCGGTACTGCAGTCTGAGACCAGTTATTCTCTTAAAGGTACATACACAACAATTCCTCCCCTTTTAGATAACCAGTACATAACATTCATTTAACAACTAAATGATAACTAATTACAATCACAATTACTGTTGCAAGATACATTGGTTAAGTTTAAGCAATTATAAGTTCAGTCTTTGAGGAGGCTTCCTGATTCTGTCTGGATAACGCCTCTTTGGGGTATCAGGTTCTTCTGGCAATGTTGAGTCGGGATCAATGTCGTTGTTTGGTTCATCTGCTTCCAATATTACCGGTTCTGCGGTAGCTGCAATTGGAACGTCGATTTCATTACCAGGTGTATCAGATCGTGGTGTGGAGTTGACGCTTTCCAGTGACTCTAGAATCTGGTCAGCATGGCATCTTACAATGCTCTCCCCAATGTCCACGGTATACATGAGAGGTCCTTGTCGTGTACAAATCGTTCCTGGCTGCCATTTCTCAGTGCGGTAGTCCCGGGCCAAAACTGGTTGACCTATCTTAAAACTCCTGGTCGGCCTTTCATTCATATTCTGAAACTGCCTGTTCTCCACATCTCTTCGGACGTTTGGCTTAACCAAATCCAAGTGGCATCGTAGTCTTCCATTGAAGAACATCATGGCTGGAGTTTGGTTGGTAACCGCATGTGTCGCATTCCGGTAGGCAAACAAGAAGTTGTCCACCTTGTGTTGTAGGGGTATATCTTCATTACACATTGCCTTGATAGCCTTCTTGAATGTTTGGACAAACCTCTCGGCCAATCCATTAGTGGCTGGATGATATGGGGCAGATGTGTAATGCTTAACACCATTGTTCCTTAAGAACCTCCGGAACTCTTCAGACACAAACTGTGGTCCATTGTCAGAGCAAATCTGTTCAGGCAGTCCATTCCTGGCGAATATGGTTCGTAAAACAGTGATAGTTTTTTCCGTGGTGGTTGAGGACATTTTTATTACCCCTGGCCACTTTGAATGTGCATCCACCGCAATTAAAAACATCGAGTCCATGAAGGGACCAGCAAAATCAATGTGCACCCTTTGCCATGGAGATGAGGGCCACTCCCATGGATGCAGAGGAGCTTGTGGTGGGGCGTTTTGAACCTTCTGGCATCCTGCACAGCTCTTGGTCATCTCTTCGATTTCTCTATCGATTCCCGGGCACCACACAAACGCTCTGGCTAAGTTCTTCATTTTTACCCCACCCAGATGACCCTCATGAAGCTCATTGAGCACTCTATCCATCAACTTAAGTGGAATTACTACTCTGGATCCACACATCAAGGTTCCTCTGCACACTGACAGCTGTTCTCTTCTCAGCGAGAATGCTGGCAGCAGTGGTTCGCCATGTGCTAGCCATCCCTTCACCGTTAAATCATAGACCCGTGATAGTGTCGGGTCATTCCGTGTTTCCTTTTCTATGTTTGCATTCGTCACAGGGAGACATTCGACTATGGTCGAGTGGAATAACTCCATTGGATCCACTGCAAGGTCTTCTTCTTCCACCGGTAGGCGTGACAATCCATCAGCATTTCCATGCTGTTTAGTTCCTTTGTACTCGATGTCATATTGGTGTGCCCCTAGGAAAAGGGACCATATCTGCAGCCGTTGTGCTGTCATTATCGGTACGCCATTCTGAGGGTTGAAAATGGAGACAAGAGCTTGATGATCGGTTAGTAGAGTAAATTTTTGACCGTGCAGGTAGTGATTGAACTTCTTCACCCCCCACACTAGGCTGAGGGCCTCTCTGTCAATCTGGGCGTAGTTACGCTCGGCAGAAGTTAACGAGCGTGACGCAAAAGCTATCGGCCTCTCTAAACCATCAAGGAATTTATGTGACAGTACCGCCCCAATGCCATAGGGAGATGCATCACACGCCAGTCTGATCGGCAGTGCTGGGTTGTAGTGAGCCAATACTTCCCTTGAAGTGATTAAGTCCTTACTCTTCTGAAAAGCACGCTTACAATCATCGCTCCATTTCCATGCTACCCCCGTTCGTAGCAGGGCGTTCAGTGGGTGCAGAATTGTCGACAAATTCGGCAAAAACTTATGATAGTAATTCACCAATCCGAGGAATGACCTCAGTTGCGACACATTTTCAGGCGCTGGGGCCTTAACAACCGCTTCAATTTTGTCAGGGGTCTTATGTAACCCCTCTTCATCAATCACGTGGCCACAATACTATATCTGTTTCTTAAAAAATTCGCACTTGGGGCGGTTGGCTCGCAGCCCATGTTCCCGTAGTCTAGTGAGCACCTGTTCTAGGTTGTTAAGGTGTTCACTGTCATCTTCACCTGTCACAAGGATGTCGTCCAAGTAACACTGAGTCCCCGGAATGCCTTGCAGGACTTGTTCCATCGCTGTTTGCCATATCGCCGGAGCCGATGCTACTCCGAATACCAATCGATGATACTGGTAAAGACCTTTGTGAGTGCTTATCGTAAGATACTTCCTAGAGGACTCTTCAACCTCCATCTGCAAATATGCTTGTGCTAGGTCAATTTTTGTAAAACGCTTCCCTCCAGACAGTGAGGCGAAGATGTCTTCTATCCTTGGAAGAGGATATTGTACTGTGTGAAGGACTGGGTTCACTGTCACCTTGAAATCCCCACAGATGCGAATCTTCCTTGGCTCCCCGGACTTATTGCTTAACGTTTTCTTCATGACAGGAACGATGGGTGTCGCCCACTCGCTCCAGTCGACCTTAGACAACACGCCTGCCTTCTCCAGATTCTCCAGCTCTGCCTCGACGGCTGGGCGAATTGCATATGGTACCGGTCTTGCTTTGAAAAACTTGGGAACTGCATTCTCTTCTATTTTTATCGAGGCGGTTACGCCTTTAAGCGTGCCCAGTTCTTGTTGAAATACCTCTTTGGCGTTAGCTAAGATTGTTGACAATCGTCCAGGAGTGACGTCTTCATCTTTTATACTGTCCACCGTCATTGCATGAATGGAGTGCCAATCTAAGTTTATCTTCCTGATCCATTCCCGTCCCAATAACGGTGGTCCACCATTTGGCAGTATGTAGAGATACAATTTCCGTATTTTCTTGCCGTTGTATTCGACAGGCACCCTTATTTTTCCTCTGGGGTATACTTTTTGCCCTGTATACGTCGTCAAGACGATGGATGTCTCTCTCAAGGGTATGTGTGAAAATAGCCGCTCGTAGTCTCGTCGATTCATGATGGTTAGCGCTGATCCTGTATCCAATTCCATTTTAACTTGGGACCCTGCTATCGTGAGGGTGACCCAAATGGTTCGGTGATCCTCTTTTGCGATTACATTGTGAAGTTTGAGACAGCTTAGTCTCCTGTTCCCGGATTCACTATCGCTCATCTGGTCTTCGGAACTACTGTCCGTCATCTTTTGTACTTTCTTGTACGGTTCCTTAGTAGCCTTTTTGTTGTCGCAGGTCTTCTTCCCAGACCTGCAAACTCGTGCAATGTGTCCCATCTTCCCACATTGCCTGCATATTTTGTCTTTGGACCAGCAGTCCTTCTGGTCATGGTTAGTTCTGCCGCAGCGATAACATTTTGCAAATCCCCGTGTCATCTCGTGGGTGCCGTATTCCTGTGGTTTTTGTTGAATTTCTGCAGCTCCCCTGGCTGCTGCTTCATACGATACTGCCATGCTGAAAGCCTTATCTGGCGTCAGCTCTTTCTCTGAGAGTAACTTCTTCTGTGTTCCTTCACTCAGGAGTCCACAGACAAATTTGTCCCATAGGGTATCTGCCAGTCCTGCTCCGAACTGGCAGTGCTTTGATAGCTTGCGTAGTTCCATAAGATACTCAGCATTGCTCTCATCTTTGTGCTGAGTTCTCCTGTGGAATTTAAATCTTTCTGCTATCAACAGCGGTGCAGGGTTTAGGTGTTCCTGTAGGACAGCAACAATTTCGTTAAAACTCTTCACCTTCGGTTTGGCTGGAGTAATCAGGTCCCGCAATAGGCCGTACGTTCTAGCGCCCATTAAGTTTAACAATATCGATGCCATTTTCTCCTCCGCTATTTCGTTTGCCTCGAAATATACCTCGACTCTTTCCACATACGTCGTCCAGTCCTCTATTGTATTATCAAAAGCAGTGATACAGCCAGTCTTCGGCATCTTGCAAATCTAAAATGGCGCCTCCCGCGCTTTGCCTTCTTCCCCGATTTAACAAAATGGCGCCTACCGCGCTTTGCCTTCTTCCCTGCTGTTGTTAGCGCTGCTTTCCGCGGTTCCCGTTGCAACCTGTAGCTCCTCGCGGTTTCTTGCGCGTTTAATATATTTTTTTTATTTATTATTTTCCCGTCGTGGAACAACCCTGTGGGACTCTTGCCTCCCTCTTCGCGGGTCTATACGCAGCCCGGCTTCGTAGCACTGGCCGCTCCCTGTGTGCTCCACCCTCTCTCTCTCTTCTTCCCGACAACGCTGCTCGGCCCCATTGCAAACCACCCGCTCGAGTTCGCGACCGCCGCAGCCCAGGAAAGATCAGTGCACTACCTGCCACCAGCCCGATTAGCTGCAGCACCGTCGACAGGAACCAGGCCCCGCATCCGACAGCTTCTCCAGCAATCTTCAACTCTGCAACACAGGGCGGATGCCCACGGTCGACGCCCGTTTCTACTGCCTCTTACTTTCTTTTCTTTCTGGCCTCGACCTCTGCTCACTTCGCTGTAGGAATGGATCCCAGGAGGTGGTGCAGACTGTAGGTAGGTTCGTATCTGCTCGTCGCCAGTATTATGTCCGTGAATGATTGAGACACGGACAGCAGGAGTTGAACAAAAACACGTCTTTACTGGTGGAAGTCAATAGTGAAACTAAAACAACAGAGGCTCACTAGCGCCTTTTATACAGGGGTGGTCACTGCCGGTACTGCAGTCTGAGACCAGTTATTCTCTTAAAGGTACATACACAACACTATGAAACTCCATTTTCAACACAGCATTTATAGTTAGAATGTTTAATGGGAAGATCTGGTTCATAGGGAGAATAAACCACTGGGAAACTATGGGCCTGGAAACGCATGGGTAATGCAGGTACAAGTGAGATATAGGTCCGATTCAAGAGATGGTTTCTTTCCATAAACCACTGCCTCTAATTGTCTAGCATGTTTGTATTACATAATGAGGCTGATCCCATGCTTCCATTGGGAAGCCAGGCAGGCACGGTGTGTGGGATGGGCACAGGCATCAAGATTGCAGCCCTGATTCTCTGACCTGCTCCTTGCGAGCCAGGATCCCCACTGAGAACACGGGTTTGTGCAATTATGGCCCAGACTTTCCTCGGAGCTGCTCCGGGTTTGCGGTAGAAACCCCCTTTATCCACGTAAAAACAGGGGTTTCCACTACACTTCCGACAAAGTGACAGCCGCTGAACGGGAACAGCTCCGAGGAGTTTCTAGGCCTATGTTTCAAGTAACATTTTTACATTAAAAAACAGTAAAGCTATAGGATGGGCACATTTGCGTGGCTGTCATGATACATTTAAGGGGCTGTGTGATGTGGCACATTGATAGTGATATGGAGAGAGGCGTACCACAGGGAAAAGTAATATCAGCAGAAGCTTAGACCAGTGGGATTAAAGCTGTGTTGACAAAGCCAAATGGATATCTTGAAGAGGCCATTCTATTATATAACTGCTTATTGCGTTATTGTATGACTGAAGGGTGAAATCTTAATGTCCCCAGTGCTCTCCCGAGGATGGCTTCTATCCAGCTGTGGTGGCATCAAAGGACCTCGCAAGGCAGCCATCTCTTCAATCAAACCCAAAAATTGACAGTCAGAAGGTGAGGCTACAAGATTTTGGCTCTGGACCAGAACTTGCTAACTGCTTGGCATTAGTTTGTAACTCAAGTTGCATTCCTTTCAGATTTTAGTATTCCAGGAACTTTACCGGAAACAGCTTGAGAGCAGAGCAGTCTAAACAGCTCTAGCAAACTGATGGATTCAGTTACCAATGTGATGCATTGAGTTTGGCAAAACAGTGGAACAACAGGGGAAGCTTATGCATACAGGCTGACTGCTAGTGTTTCACACTGGCGTTCATCGGTCGCTGAGTTGTGTCAGCGTTTCCAGACAGCGTTCGGTGCGTTCCCCATGTCTTGTTTTGCACACTTTGTACAAAAATAATAAATTGCAGGACAACGGAGTATTACAGTTTAAACTCTTTTAATGAAGCATCAGGTCTGTAAGCCTTCTCAATCCATACAGCACTGTGTGGTCAAGATGGAGTCAGGACCCCTGGGTCTTCTAAACAATAGCAGTCCTTACAGATGCCTGCAGGCCAATGACAACTCAGCATGTGATCACGTGAATATAATAGGTATTCCTTACAGATACCTGCGGGCCAATGATAAATCAATATGCAAATGTTACACCCCACTGCCTGGCTCCTCTTCTGAGGCTGTCCCGGAATGTACGGCAGTTCATTGCTTCACAGGTGTGGAGTTTATTTGCCTGCGTGGTCACGTGACTCATGCGCTGCCTAATGGTGAAATGGCACCTTTTACCGTGTAAGTACTTCGAACCTTCACATTAATCAAGTGAATTGTACTGGGGGGACTAAGTAATGTAAAGGTATCAGGGAAGATGAGCAATAGAGATTGTTATATTCAGTCTTGGGATGTGGGCATCACTGGCAAGGCTGGCATTCATTGCCCAGCCCTAGTTGTTTGCTAGACCGTTTCAGAGGGCAGTTAAGAGTCACCCATGTTGGTGGGACATTGGAGACACATATAGGCCAGATCAGGTAAGGACGGCAGGTTTCCTTCCCTATAGGACATTAGTGAACCAATTGGGTTTTCACAACAATCCGACAACTTCATGGTCACTTTTACTGATAAAAACTTTTTATTTTTAACTTCCAGATTTAAAAAAAGAAACAACTCAAATTCTTAATCTGCCAGGGTGGAATTTGAACTCACATTGTCTAAATATAAATCCATGGCCTCTAGTTAAGCACTAGTCCAGCAACATAACCACTATACTACTGTACCTGTTGTGTCTCCTTGTGTTCTTATACTATAAATAATACAGACACTTTTAGCTCATTTTAGTTACTGCTTTTACTTAGCTGTATTCTTGCTTTGTTTCTGTGCTGCCGCATGGTGTGGAGTGATACAAGATGTCCGACGCTGCACTGTGCACTGCCCGTGCACAGTGTGCCACATAGCAATATAACTACACCATACCAAAGTAGTTCCATACCAAAGTAGTTCCATTTAACGATGTGATACTATAATAATGTAACATCCCTCTTTCTCAAAAAACTAAAACATGAAATTTAACAATTTAAATTAACAAATATATCTAAACTATTATTATCAACTACAAAGAATCGTAAGTTTTTTTTATTCGCGATATCGCTCAGGTGGTTGGATGTTGTCCCTCCATCTTGTGGATTTGGTGGTGACCATTCCTCTCTGCGGTGTTTTGGTGTGTTCCGCTCTCGTTGTTGTTGTTGTTGTTGCTGTCGCCTTTGGAGTTGGAGTGTGCATGCTCATGGTTGTTTGATTTGTTGCGCTTGTTTCTGGTGTTGTACTGCTTGTGGTAGCTGTTGTTGTCAATGTTGCTGATGTTGTCTGCTGCTTATCCCATTCAGGTGAAGGTCTGATGTGGAGTCTGTTCCGTCTGTATTGGTTACCAGGTTCAGTCTCTACGAAGTAGGATCTTGGAGTATCAGCTTTTCCAATAAACTTGGCTGGATTCCAGGTTTTCAACACCGGGTCTTGCACATGCACTGAATGTCCATTCAGCAATTCTGGTAGCATCTTTGCATGTTTGTCGTAATGTTTGCTTCCTACGATTTGTGCTTCTGCCAGCTTTTGTCTGAAGTCCTCCTGGTCCTGGGGAGGATGTATTTTTGCTGGTAGTGTAGCCTTAAACTTCCTCCCATTCAGCAATTCCGCAGATGATTTCATGTCTGCTTTCAGTGGTGTTGATCTGAGTGATAGGAGGGCAAGGTCTTGGTCTTCCCCCATCTCACTACTTTTGATGAGAGTTCTCTTGACAGTCTGGATCTGTCTTTCGATGAACCCGTGTCCCCTTGGGAAATGTGGGGATGAGGTTACTATTTTGAACCCATACTTTTCTGCCAGAGCTCTGAATTCACTCGATGTGAACTGGGTTCCATTGTCACAGATTACCTTTTCCAGGATTCCTTGTTCAGCAAACAAGCTCTTTGCAATCCTGGTGGTAGTTGTGGCTCTCAAATCTTTCATCCTTCTCACAAAAGGAAACTTGGAATAGTAATCTGCCACTATGAGATACCATTCTTGATTGCACATGAAGAGATCTGCCCCAACAGTGTGCCATGGTCTTGACGGTATTTCACTAGGTATCATCCCCTCTTTCTATTGTGCATTTCTGTATTTCTGGCATATACCACATGCAGAGACCATCTGTTCGATATTTTTGTACATGCCTATCCAGTATACAGCTGATCTGGCTCTCAGCTTGCATTTCTCCATTCCCATGTGGCCTTCATGTATGAGATGGAGAAGTTGTGTCTGCATCGTCTTTGGCACGATGATCCTCGATCCAGCAAGGAGAATACCGTCTTCTACTGCAATATCATCTTTAATCGTCCAGTATTGATGAATTGTCGCCTGTACCTGCTGGATTCTCTCCGGCCACCCCTGTATTACTTGTGTGAGCAGTTGCAATTCCTCATCTTTGCTAGTCTCATCTCTGATTTGACTGAGCTTTGTAGGGGTAACATTCACTAGGTGGTGGATTTTTACTGTTAGGCCCTCCACCTCGTGTTTCTCATATGGTGACAATCGAGACAACGCATCTGCTAGCACCATTTCCTTTCCTGGCTTATATTTAAGCGTGAAGTCATAGCTTTGGAGCCTTAGAAGTAGTCTTGCAGGCGCTTTGCACAGATTCTTCTTATAGATCTGTTCTAGTGGACGATGGTCACTCTCTATTGTAAATCGCCTGCCATACAGTTATGTATGGAATTTCTCGCATCCATACACTACTGCTAATAGTTCTCTTTCTATGTTGGCGTATCTCGTCTCGGCTGACGTCAAGGCCTTTGATGCGAAAGCTATCGGCTTTCCTTCCTGCACCAGAGCTGCCCCTAGTCCTCTGGTAGAAGCGTCTACTTGCAGAGTGACTGGTTTTCTTCTGTCATAATATGACAGACTTGTTTCTTTGCACAACAGTTCTTTAAGTTGTTTAAAATTCCTTTCGTGTGATTCAGACCACTGGTATTCGGCGTCTTCTTTCAATAGCTCTCTGAGATTTGTTGTATGTTCCGACATGTGTGGGATGAAAGAACTCATGTATTGGACCAAGCCGAGGTAACTCCTCAGCTCTTTCTTATCTTTGGGTGGTTTCATTTCAGCAATCGCCGCAATCTTCTCTGGACTTGGCTTGACCCCCTCTGGTGTGTAAATCATACCGAAGAATTGGCATTCCTTGACTTTAACTATGCACTTATCTGCATTTAACTTGATGCCAGCCTTCTTGGTACGCTCCATGGCCTCATGTAGGTGCATGTCATGGTCTCTTTCATCTGCTCCATAGATCTGAATATCATCAGCTATTCCTATAGCTCCTTCACAGCCTCTGTATGTCTCATCTACTTTCTGTTGAAAGATATCTTGACTGACCTTTAACCCGAATGGTAGCCTCAGGAATTTGTAACGTCCAAATGGTGTGTTGAATGTTGTCAGTGTTGTTGATTCCTCATCCAACTTCACGTTCCAATCTCCATTTCTGGCATCTAGTTTTGAGAAAACTTTGGCTCCTGCCAGTGATGGCGTAATCTCCTCTAGCGTTGGGGTGGGCTAGTGGTCCCTCTTTATCACCTGGTTTAGATCTTTGGGGTCCAAACATATTCTGAGACGCCCGTTTGGCTTTTCTCGTACCACAATTGAGTTTACCCAGTCTGTGGGTTCAGTGACCTTTACGATCACTCCCTTTTCTTCCATCTCCTTTAGCTCTCTTTCAAGCTTTGTCTTCAGCTCGATGGGTACTTTTCGTGGAGCATGGATAACGGGCTTTACCTCTGGATCGATGGTGATGTGGTATTGGAAATCTCCGAAATATCCCACTGTATCATCGAAACATTACGGATACATGTCTATCAAGTCTTTTTTACTCTTGATTTGTGGGTGGTTCTCCAGTGGGGTGTTGCTGTCTACCTTCAGTGACGTTTCCGTCAGCTTGTGATGCACTGAGATCAATCTCAACTTCTTGCAGCTGTTTAATCCCAGGATCGCTGGCCCCTCAGTGTCAGTGACATAGAACATGCAGTTGATGTTCTTTCTTTTATGTGTCCCTTTGATAAAGGTTATTCCGAGTTGTTTAATCTCACTCCCCCCGTATGCTGTCAGCGTGACATTACTTGCCTTTAAACAACCGCTTTTCGGGTAGCCATCTTCTCTCAGGTTTTCGGGAAAGATCTGCTGGTACAGTCTCAATGGGAGAATGTTGCTCTGAGCCCCTGTGTCCAGCTTCAACTTTAAGTTGATGGTTGTGGGCCGACCTTTGACCTTTTTTTTGATTTGGATGATGGTGTGCAATTCTCTCCTCGGAGTATTTTCCGCTCTGGACATCTCGTGAAGCTGTATCTTTATGGTTTCGATGTTTAGTGCATTGTCGTGATCATCATCATCATCCTGCTCATCCATGGCATGGATATTGTGTTTCTTTCTCTGGTTCTGCTGTCCGCCTTTGTTTTTGATGTATGTTCCTTCTTTCTTCGTTCTACACCTCTTTTCCCAGTGGTTTAGTTTGCCACATGCATTGCAGCTTGTTCCATATGCTGGACATTTCCTCTTGTCTGTGTAATCATGCGGTCTTCCACAATTTCTGCACATGTTTCCCCCGTTGTCATGTGCGTGCCTTTGTGTGTTGTACTTTTCTCTCACTGCATCCACTCTGTTGTCCATCTCAGAAGCCGTCCGCATGTCAGCCGTTTGAGAAATCAGCGTTTTCATTTGCTGCTTCATGGCTTCATGAGCTCTCGCAGTATCTATAGCCTCTGTTATTCTGAGCTTTTCTTTTCCTATCAGGGCTTTTTGTACCTCTACATGCGCTGACCCCCATATCAGCTGGTCCACAAGCCTTTCCTCCATTTCCTTAAATTTACACTTGCTGGCTTCATTTCTCAGCCTTGTAAGTAAACATAGAAACATAGAAGATAGGAGCAGGAGTAGGCCATTCGGCCCCTCGAGCCTGCTCCGCCATTCAATGAGATCATGGCTGATCATCCAAATTCAGTACCCTGTCCCTGCCTTCTCCCCATATCCCTTGATCCCTTTAGCCTTAAGAAATATATCCAATTCTTTCTTGAATATATTTAATGAACTGACCTCCACCGCCCTCTGTGGCAGAGAATTCCACAGGTTCACCACTTTCTGGGTGAAGAAATTCCTCCTCATTTCAGCCCTAAATGGCTTACCCCTTATCCTTAGACTATGACCCCTGGTTCTGGAATCCCCGGCCATCAGAAACATCCTTCCTGCATCTAGTCTGTCCAGGCCTGACAGAATTTTATAGTTTTCGATGAGATCCCCTCTCAGTCTTCTAAACTCTAGTGAGTATAAGCCCAATCGACACAATCTCTCCTCATACGTCATTCCTACCATCCCAGGTATCAGCCTGGTGAATCTTCGCTGCACTCCTTCCATGGCAAGAATGTCCTTCCTCAGGTAAGGTGACCAAAACTGCACACAATACTCAAGGTGCGGTCTCACCAAGGCCCTGTACAACTGTAGCAAGACATCCTTGTTCCTGTACTCGAACCCTCTTGCTACGAAGGCCAACATACCATTTGCCTTCTTAACCGCCTGCTGCACCTGCATGCTTACCTTCAGCGACTGGTGCACAAGAACACCCAGGTCTCTTTGCACTTCCCCTTTCCCAATTGTCAGCTGTTTCACCGGGTTCCTGTCTTAGACTCTGGAATTGGTATCTGTGTATATGGTGATTGGATTTAGGCTCTAGATGGTTGCTGAATTTATCAAAAATTGTCGCAGGGTTTTCCTTTTCCTCTTCAGTCAAGCTCCAGCTATTATACAAATCTAGGCCTTTTTCTCCTGTCCACAACAGAATGTAACTAACCTTTTCCTCGTTGGTAGTACCCTTCAGGAAGCTTTTGAATGTAAGCTCACATTTCTGTTTGAACTTGCGGAATGCTTCTACTATATCGTCGGCTTCCCAGTTCATGAGGGGTTGCATTTGCACAGTCAGTGCAGCGGCAGCCGTCATTTTAGTTTCCCGTACGATTCACTCTCAATCACCGCAGATACCGGCACTCACAATCAGCTCATAAAATCACTTTTCGTCTTATTCGTAGTTCGTATAGCACAATTTGTACTCACTTATACTGCTGCCACCATGTTGTGTCTCCTTGTGTTCTTATACTATAAATAATACAGACACTTTAGCTCATTTTAGCTACTGCTTTTACTTAGCTGTATTCTTGCTTTGTTTCTGTGCTGCCGCATGGTGCGGAGTGATACAAGATGTCCGACGCTGCACTGTGCACTGCCTGTGCACAGTGTGCCACATAGCAATATAATTACACCATACCAAAGTAGTTCCATACCAAAGTAGTTCCATTTAACGATGTGATACTATAACAATGTAACAGTACCAATGGCTCAATAGTGCTGTAAAATATACCGGAGAGAGTGATGTCAAATGTACAATCAGGGTGGTGATACATACATGTCAGGCATCAGTGTTTGAGTGCTGCTCTTGGTGAGAGGGCAATGGCAGCCAGGAACTGTCAACTCACCTCGGAAAAGGCCTCTTCTAGTGTTAGTGAATATCCCAACACTTGACAAGCAGGGGGCTATAGGGGGGGAGGAGCTAAATACGATTAAAATCACTAAGGAAGTAGTACTTGGTAAAATAATGGGACTCAAGGCGGATAAATCACCCGGACCTGATGGCTTACATCCCAGGGTTTTGAGGGAAGTGGCGGTAGGGATTGTGGATGCATTGGTGATAATCTTCCAAAACTCCCTGGACTCAGCAAAGGTCCCGGCAGACTGGAAAACTGCTAATGTAACACCCTTATTTAAAAAGGGCAGTAGACAGAAGGCTGGAAACTATAGACCGGTTAGCCTAACATCTGTGGTAGGTAAAATTTTGGAGTCCATTATTAAGGAGACAGTAACAGGACATTTGGATAATCATAATTTAATAAGACAAAGTCAGCATGGTTTTATTAAGGGGAAGTCATGTTTGACAAATTTGCTGGAATTCTTTGAGGAAGTAACATATAGGGTGGATAAAGGTGAACCAGTGGACGTAGTGTATTTAGACTTCCAAAAGGCATTTGACAAGGTGCCACACAAAAGATTATTGCTTAAGATAAAAAATCACGGGATTGGGGGTAATATTCTGGCATGGATAGAGGATTGGCTATCTAACAGAAGGCAGAGAGTTGGGATAAATGGTTCATATTCAGACTGGCAATCAGTAACCAGTGGTGTTCCGCAGGGGTCAGTGCTGGGTCCCCAACTCTTTACAATCTATATTAACGATTTGGAGGAGGGGACCGAGTGTAACACATCAAAGTTTGCAGATGATACTAAGATGGGAGGGAAAGTAGTGAGTGAGGAGGACATAAAAAACCTGCAAGGGGACATAGACAGGCTAAGTAAGTGGGCAGAGATTTGGCAGATGGAATACAATACTGGAAAGTGTGAGGTTATGCACTTTGGCAGGAAAAATCGTAGAGCAAGTTATTATCTTAATGGCAAGAAACTTGAAAGTACTGAAGTACAAAGGGATCTGGGGGTCCTGGTGCACGAAACTCAAAAGGTTAGTATGCAGGTGCAGCAAGTGATTAAGAAGGCCAATGGAATGTTGGCTTTCATTGCTAGGGGGATAGAATATAAAAATAGGGAGGTATTGCTTCAGTTGTACAAGGTATTGGTGAGACCGCACCTGGAATACTGCATACAGTTTTGGTGTCCATACTTAAGAAAGGACATACTTGCTCTCGAGTCAGTACAAAGAAGGTTCACTCGATTAATCCCGGGGATGAGGGGATGGACATATGAGGAGAGGTTGAGTAGATTGGGACTCTACTCATTGGAGTTCAGAAGAATGAGAGGCGATCTTATTGAAACATATAAGATTATGAAGGGGTTGGATCGGGTGGATGCAGGGAGGATGTTCCAGATGATGGGTGAAACTAGAACTAGGGGGCATAGTCTTAGAATAAGGGGCTGCTCTTTCAAAACTGAGATGAGGAGGAACTACTTCACTCAGAGGGTGGTAGGTCCATGGAATATGCTGCCCCAAAAAGCTGTCGAAGCTACATCATTACATAAATTTAAAACAGAAATAGACAGTTTCCTAGTAGAAAAGGGAATTAAGGGTTACGGGGAGCGGGCAGGAATTTGGACATGAGTCTAGGTTCGGATAGGTCATGGCCCTGTGGGTAGCGGAGCGGGCCCAGGGGCCGTGTAGCCTGATCCTGCTCCTGTTTTTCGTGTGTCTAATGCTGTTAGATTCAGGAGATAGTCCTGTCATAGTGGATTGGCGGTTAGGATCAGATCAGCCATGATCTTATTGAATGGCGGAGCAGGCTCGAGGGGCCAATTGGCCTACTCCTGCTCCTATTTCTTATGTTCTTATGTTCTTATGATTCTGTTTAAGGTATGCATATCCTTGTTATTCCAAAGCGCAGTTGTGATTTCTATCCCAAAAGGAGAATCATCGTGAGAGCCAAAACTACTGAGTTATTACTCTCTTACATTGGATCCTTGGCTAGTTATTAGCTTGCATTGAGGATGCTTTGGAGGCCCAAGGAATAATCAGAAAGGATGATGCTGCATTTTGCTCTCATGAGGAATATGTAGGGCAGGTTCTGGCTTTATACCAGGTCACAAGCATCATAAGGCTTAGAGGAAACCCAAATAGCACATCAAGTTCTGGAAGGCTTTCTACCTAGTCCCTCATGAGGCCTTCATGAAGAAGCAGAAAGCTTTGGGAGTACATGAGAGACTCATTGAATTATCTGTCTTGAAAGAAGAGCGAGACATGGTTGCCCACATTTGTCCATCCTATTCAATGTCTTCATCAATGATGTGCTGAATGGCATTAGAAGGGATAGTCTTGGAATCTGTGTTTTGGACATTTCTGAAAGAGTTGTAGCACTCCTTTTTATGGATGATCTTTTCTCACTTAGGAACTGAATCTTGTGCCTTCAACTTTCAGAAATTTCTAAATCCATTACAGCAAAGAAAGCACTTTAGTTTTTCCATACACTTCAAGGAATGGAAGATTGGTTGATGTTTTCTAAGACTACACCCCACTAACAGGGATTTGCAAGCAGTGGGAAGCTTATTGGAAAATAGGGGGTGCAATTGCCCCTCATTTTCCATCCATTGACTTCTATGGACAGAAAATCGTGGAAAGCAATTTTGTGATCAGATGCTTGCATGCAAGGCTCTGCCGATGGCACAGTGTCTCAGAAAACTTTGCCTGGAGCTTAAATTACAACAAGCGCCTGTCCCATTACAGTTAGTCTAGCTACTTGCTTCCAAATTTCAAAGACAAAGGCCTTTGGGTTTCAGGTTTCACAGAAAAATGAATTGAATTAAAAAAAAAAAGGTTGGTAAAAGTCCTGGACTCCCATGCAATTAAAAGGGAACTTTACTTATTCAGCCATTGCAAAGTACCGGCCCTGGTTGTAGACCTGTATTCAGAAAAAAATAAAGACTTGCATTTATATAGCGCCTTTCATGACCTCAAAATATCCCAAAGCACTTTACAGCCAATTTTGAAGTGTAGTCCTGTTGTAATGTAGGAAACGCGGCAGCCAATTTGTGCACAGCAAGGCCCCACAAGCAGCAATGTGTAATGATCAGATAATCTGCTTTAGTGACATTAGTTGAGGGATAAATATTGGCCAGGACAAGGAGAACTCCCCCGCTCTTCTTCGAAATAGTACCATGGGATCCTTTACGTCCTCCCAAGAGAGAAGACCGGGCCTTGGTTTAACGTCTCATCTGACAGGTGGCATCTCTGACAGTGCAGCACTCCCTCAGTACAGCACTGGGAGTCTCGGCCTAGATTTTGTGCTCAAGTCTCTGGAGTGGGATTTGAACCCACAACTTTCTGACTCAAAAGGCAGAGTGCTACCGTTGAGCCACAGCTGACAACATATTACTGTAGTATTATATTCAGGGTTAATTTTGAGTTGCCATGTGCTTTTCCTAAGTTGGCAGTTTTTTTGAGGGGTGGCAGAGTGCCGGGCGGGGGATTTGAAGTGGTTACTCTGTTTTTGCCAGTTTTCTCAGTTGGCCTAGATGCTTGTAGTTAAAGAGAAACAGGCATATCGTAGAGATGAAACAATCAAGGGTTTCTAAGTTAGTGGAAGATCTATCAGAGTGCGCAGTATTATTAAGAAAAGTTACAAATTATTAATAGATTTGTTAGATTGCTGTGCGAAAACATTCTGTTTCCCGAGATGAGTACAATGTGACCCTTACAGGTCACTTGAACAAAGATAGGCCGATATTAATATGTACAAGTATTTGACTTAACAGCGATTGAACTAGAACAACAATGGCTCGGCCCCCTAATTTTTGGTCTTACCAGGGATTTAACTATGTTATCCCATTTTTCTCTCCTACGGTTTACAAACTGGATGGTGACCGACACTATAGGCTTTGACCTTTCACCTGAACTTCTCAATCTAAAAAAAATCAGAACTGATCTCCAGTGTGTTTTGATGGTGTGCAGGGGTATAATGGAAGGTACACTGAGTATATCCAGATATTATTTTGGAAGGCTAAAGTAAGAATAAAGATTAATCGTAGACACTAAATTTTCTTAACCCATGTCAGGTTCTCCAATCTGCAGTGCTGTCAGGAGGGGGGTTTGTAATTTTGGGAATTATATGATCACAATATATTAACAATACTATGGGCTTGATGTGGCACAGAAATGAACCTTTAGATGCTTTTATATCACATTAACTCTTGTGCTGGTGACATCAGCTCCCAGTGCCTGGGTCACATGTCGCTGGCTGCAACCTGACACTAAATTCACCAAGACTGTAAGATGAGGAGGTCCAGTAGATTCCAATCTTCCTGACCTGGGTCCATAGCGAATCCCAACAAGTTTAGCTTTGGGTTGCACCTGCATGAGACCTGGGCATCTAGAAGCTGCTGCCAGCAGCGTGGGTCTTAGATAAATAGGAAGGCAGTTTTTGATGGGAAGCTGATTAGTAACTATGCACAGTTAGGTGATTTATTTTGTGTGCACTATGTCATTTTCAGATAACTGGAAATCAAGTCCAAAATCTTCATTACTATTTTGGTGCTAGCAAAGTGTGGGCTTGTTATTCTCAGGACTTGACCGTCAGAGCATCATGAATTTTCCAGAAGTTCAGAGGGATTGAAAATTAGCCACTCACAGCTCCTACATTGTCTCAATTACTGAGCATTGAACAAAAGAGGGGAGATGAATTTTCCTTCACTGCTTCTGGTTGGACACCGAGATATGTAACACTTTGGTTAAGTTCACAATGCACAGCAGTCCCCCTTCCCACAAGTGCTACAGTCTAGTGGGAAAGGAGCCTAAATCAAGAGTCAAGGCCCATTCTGACAACCGGAATAAAGTGGTGTGAGAATCCTTGGAGGAGGGAATTTAGCTCCACTTCCCTTCCGTGTCAGGCTGGGTTTAACTCCGGAATAACAGCACACAAGCTTAGTGTCAGTGCAAAGAGGTTTGAGCTTCTTATGGATGCTACACCTATGAGGGATCATGCGTCGAGTCCACCAGCCTCCTCCACTGGTAGCGCGGATCGGAAATCCACAAAGCCGGAATTTCTGATATGCGCTGCAGGCAGTCGAGCTCCCTCGCTGTCAACGCAGACTTGTTAAGTTACCCAGTATTGGGCATTCACCCTCGCAGAATATACTGGGTCTCGATTCACAAGGAACTGGACAGTGGCTGCCGTATTTCTAATCTAGAAAAGCCCATCACAATATCAACCAGAAGTGGTCACTGCAGGAGAGACATTTGCAGCTCTAGTCATACAAAGCACAGCCCAGACTCTGCAGCAACCCGCTGAAGGGCTGAACTTGCATCAAAAATTATTTTGTCAAAGTCATAGAATCATAGTATCTTACAGCACAGAAGGAGGCCATTCAGCCCATCATGCCTGTGCCGGCTCTTTGAAAGAGCTGTCCAATTAGTCCCATTCCACTGCCCTTTCCCCATAGCCCTGCAAGTTTCTCCTTTTCAACTATCCAGTTCCCTTTTTAAAGTTACTATTGAATCTGCTGTGGTAAACCACTGTTATACCTGCCTGTGTGGGTGTTTGTATTCCACTGTGTACATGTCTGTACATGCCTCAGCTGACTCCTCCCACGAGTCCAGGTATAAAGGTGACTGCTCCACAGTCCCTCTGTATTCTGGACTGGTCGACCACTCGAGGCACACCTTCATTCTCTTGTTAATAAAAGCCTGTTAGTTACTCGCTTAACCTCAGTCTTTTGAGTAATTGATAGCGCATCAATTTTATTAACAAGAATTTTTTATAATGGAGAAGATCCTCACACCAGCATGCCTGGACTTAGGCCATCGGGAGGCGGACGCATCCACCAAGTTTGCTCACTGGCTTAGGTGCTTCGAAAGATTGCTGATCGCCTCCGCTGCAACGGTCAAATCGGATGAGGACAGACTGGATGTCCTGACCTCCAAAGTGAACCACCGAGCGTACTCGGTCATCCAGGACGCGACCTCGTACACGGCTGCTCTCAAGCTCCTCAAGGACCAGTACACGCGCCCAGTGAACGAGGTGTACGCCAGGCACCTCCTGGGGAGTTGTAAACAACAACCTGGGGAATCGACCGAGGAATACCTTCAGGCACTGTCTGTGCTTGGCCGGGCCTGTGGTTGTAAGGATGTAAAGACCGCCGTGTACACAGAGGAACTTATCCGGGACGCTTTTGTAGCGGGCCACAGGTCCAATTACACCCGACAGCGACTGTTGGCGCAGAGTGACCTCGACCTCAACAAGGCCTCTGAACTCGCACTATCATTGGACGCAGCCTACCGGGGCATGGATGCCTACTCCTCTGCACCGTGGATGCCGCGGGGAACGACAGCCTGGGACACGGTAGGACCGTCTCATAGCGCCGTGCCACCCCAGCCACATCCCAGCAACGGCCCAACTACCGCAGCAGTGTCCCAAGGCCAGAAATGCTACTTCTGTGGCCAGGCCAAACACCCCAGAGCGCGCTGCCCGGCGAAAAATGCGATCTGCTCGGGCTGCGGGAAGAAGGGACACTACGCCAGCATCTGCAGGGCCAAAGCCACCCCGAACCCCAGCAGCGCCGCGTGTGGGCCGTGCGGGCCGCCATCTTGGGCCTCCCCAGCCATGTGCGAACCACCAGAACAACAGCCATTTTGGACGCCTCCAGCCACATGGGGATCATGGACGCCGCCATCTTGGACGCCAGCCGGGACGCAGCAGGCCCCCAACACCACCTCATCTGATACCCGCAGCGACACACCGACCCCTACGCTGGCCTCCGTTACGCTGGACCAAGCGAGACCGCACCAACTGGCCCGGTCCACAATGGACATGAAGGTAAATGGTCACGAAACAACCTGCCTTTTTGACTCTGGGAGCACGGAGAGCTTCATCCACCCCGACACGGTGCGGCGTTGCTCTCTCCCAGTCCTGCCTGCGCACCAGCGGATTTCTATGGCCTCCGAGTCCCAGTCGGCGGACATTGGCGGCTACTGCGTGGTGACACTCTTAGTAGACGGGACTGTGTATGATAATTTTAAACTTCTGGTACTGCCCCACCTCTGCGCTGCCGTTCTACTGGGGTTAGATTTTCAGTGCCACCTTAAAAGTGTTACGATGGCGTACAGTGGACCCCTCCCCCCACTCACAGTCCGCAGCCAGCAGCTTCCAAGTTGCCCACCGCGCACCAGGTGCAACCTCTCCACACTCAGAGTCACCGCCCCCCCCGACTGTTTGCTAACCTCACCCCCGACTGTAAGCCCATCGCCACAAAGAGCAGGCGATACAGTGCCGGGGACAGGGTTTTCATTAAAACCGAAGTGGAGCGGCTCCTGAAGGAGGGGATTATTGAGGGCAGCACCAGCCCCTGGCGAGCCCAGGTTGTGGTCGTTAAGACCGGCGAGAAGCAGTGCCTGGTCATCGACTACAGCCAGACAATAAATCGCTACACCCTGCTGGACGCTTACCCACTCCCCCGCATAGCTGATATGGTCAACCAGATCGCGCAGTACCGCGTCTTCTCGACCATTGACCTGAAATCAGCGTACCACCAGCTCCCTATCCGCCCTGAGGACCGCCAGTATACTGCCTTTGAGGCAAACGGCCGCCTCTATCACTTCCTTAGGGTTCCCTTTGGCGTCACCAAGGGAGATGGACCGGATGGTCGATCAAAATGCGTTGCAGGCCACTTTCCCATATCTGGACAATGTGACCATCTGCGGCCATGACTTGCAGGACCATGACGCAAACCTCGAAAAATTCCTCTGCACCGCCCAACTCCTGAACCTGACGTATAACAAGGAGAAGTGCATATTCCGCACAACCCGCCTCGCCATCCTTGGCTGTGTTGTGGAACACGGAGTCATCGGTCCCGACCCCGACCGGATGCGTCCCCTTATGGAACTCCCACTGCCCCACTGCCTCAAGGCCCTGAAGAGGTGCCTAGCGTTTTTCTCCTATTACGCCCAGTGGGTCCCCTATTATGCGGACAAGGCTCGTCCGCTGATCAAGTCCACCTCTTTTCCCTTGACGGCAGAGGCCCGCTTAGCCTTCCACCGTATCAAAGAAGACATTGCCAAAGCCACCATGCACGCAGTGGACGAATCCATCCCCTTCCAGGTGGAAAGCGACGCGTCCGACTTTGCCCTGGCCGCTACCCTTAATCAGGCGGGGAGACCCGTGGCCTTCTTTTCACGAACCCTCCAGGGCCCGGAGACCAGACACTCCGCTGTTGAGAAGGAGGCCCAGGCTATTGTGGAGGCTGTGCGTCATTGGAGGCACTACCTGGCTGGAAAACGATTTACCCTGCTCACTGACCAGCGTTCAGTTGCTTTTATGTTTAACAACAAGCAGAGGGGCAAAATCAAAAACGACAAGATCTTGAGGTGGAGAATCGAACTTTCCACCTACAATTACGAGATCTTGTACCGGCCCGGGAAGCTCAATGAACCCCCGGATGCTCTATCGCGTGGCACCTGCGCCAGCGCGCAGATCGATAGACTGCGGGCCCTCCACAATGACCTCTGCCACCCGGGGGTCACCAGGTTCTTCCACTTCATCAAGGCCCGCAACCTGCCTTACTCCATTGAGGAGGTCAGGACCATGACCAGGAACTGCCAAGTCTGCGCTGAGTGCAAACCGCACTTTTATAGACCAGACAGGGCTCACCTGATAAAAGCCACTCGCCCCTTCGCGTTGATTTTAAAGGGCCTCTCCCCTCCTCCGACCGCAATGTGTACTTCCTCAACATTATTGATGAGTACTCCCGTTTCCCGTTCGCCATCCCCTGCCCGGACATGACCAGTGCCACGGTCATTAAATGTCTGAACGACCTCTTCACCCTGTTCGGTTTCCCCAGCTATATCCATAGCGACCGGGGCTCATCGTTTATGAGCGACGAACTCTGCCAGTACCTGCTCGCTAGGGGTATTGCCACAAGCAGGACCACCAGTTACAACCCCCGGGGGAACGGACAGGTGGAAAGAGAGAATGCGACAGTTTGGAAGGCCGCCCTGCTAACCTTAAAGTCTAGGGGCCTTCCGACCTCCCGCTGGCAGGATGTGCTCCCCGATGCGCTCCACTCTATTCGGTCACTGCTCTGCACTGCCACTAACGCCACCCCTCATGAGAAAATGTTTGTCTTCCCAAGGAAGTCCACATCGGGGACATCGCTACCGCCATGGCTGACGTCCCCAGGGCCGGTCCTACTGAGAAGACATGTGAGGACCCATAAAATGGACCCCCTGGTTGAGAGGGTCGACCTCCTCCACGCCAACCCCCAGTATGCTTACATTGCGTACCCGGACGGGCGGGAGGACACAGTCTCCATATGAGACCTCGTACCCTCGGGGGCCCCAGTAACCCACTACCCACTACCACCCCCCCCCACGATCCAATATCCAACCCCAGCAGGCGGCACACCTGGGCCCCGCGACCCGCTCGACACCCACGAGGACTACACACCAGTGCCCCAGCCTACGCGGGACTCGACGCCGGAAGCTTCACTACCCCTGCCGTCGCCACGTTGATCACAGCGGCAGACAAGACCCCCGGAGAGACTCCAATACACAAACTTTTAATACACTTCACCCCGCCGGACTCATTTTTAAACAAGGGGTGAATGTGGTAAACCACTGTTATACCTGCCTGTGTGGGTGTTTGTATTCCACTGTGTACATGCCTGTACATGCCTCGGCTGACTCCTCCCACGAGTCCAGGTATAAAGGTGACTGCTCCACAGTCCCTCTGTATTCTGGACTGGTCGACCACTCGAGGCACACCTTCATTCTCTTGTTAATAAAAGCCTGTTAGTTACTCGCTTAACCTCAGTCTTTTGAGTAATTGATTGCGCATCATCTGCTTCCACCACCCTTGCAGGCAGTGCATTCCAGATCATAACAACTCACTGAGTTAAAAAAAAAATCTCTTCAGCTCCCCACTGGTTCTTTTGCCAATTATTCTAAATCTGTGTCCTCTGGTTAATGACCCTCCTGCCAGTGGAAACAGTTTCTCATTATTTACTCTATCAACACCCCTCATCATTTTGAACACCTCTATTAAATATCCCCTTAACCTTCTCTGCTCTGAAGAGAACAATCCCAGCTTCTCTAGTCTCTCCACGTAACTAAAGTCCCTCATCCCTGGTACCATTCTAGCCAATCTCCTCTGCACCCTCTCCAAGGCCTTGACATCCTTCCTACAGTGTGCTTAAACCTGAGGTGCATTACTGACTTGGAGCATGCTTTGCAGTGTGTTATTCTGTGAAATAAGTGCAAGTATTTAAACAGCGATTTCTTGTCCTTTTTTGTGTCCGTTTTGACATTTTCCATTTTTATTTTTTTGTTGCCAGTGGGGCTACGATGGCAGACACCAACAGATGGTCAGCTCCTGTTAATAGACCGTGTAATTAGACTGGTAATAATGTTGGGATTTATATTAATCGCCGTTACATAGCTTTTGTATGTTATGTCATTATAGCAATTAACTGAATCCTACACTATAACCTCGTAAGACTAACAATGATAACATAAAAGCAAGTTGAGCAGGAGTGAGATACATTGCATAGTTGAGTAATTCAGATAATTTCAGCCCCAAGAACGGAGCTGACTTCAATTATAAATATCACATGACCTCCGAGAGATGACTAAGCCTATTGCAGATTCTCTGTGTTTGCTCCCAGTTATTTTTTCAGCCTTTATCTTACATTACTGAAGATCATGTCACAAACTCTGTTCCTTTGCCTCAGACTCCATTCCCTTTCCTGACTGCTGTCACAGGCTGAACCAGACTATTCACACCTTGGTGCCGGGTCCTTCTTTAAATATGCAGATCGGGGTCCGATGATGTCAACGAGCCCCGACTATAACAGGAGACCTGGGCAGGGAAGTGGTTGTGGCTTTCCCACCAGGTGAAGTGAGCGGGAAGAGGAGCCGTGATCAGCAGAGGCCCAAACGGGTCAGTTTTGTTTTAACTTTCTCTTACTTTCCGTGTGGGGCCTATAGGAGCAGGAATGCTCCTTCCAGACCCTAAATGAAAGTTTAAGCCTACTCTGCTACCTCCCCCCTCCCAATCATGAAACCGCACACCCCCCCACCCCCCCTCTGCCCGAAACCCTCCACCTCCCAATTTACGAGTGCCGGCGACCAATGTTCCCTGTAATCTGCGCTTTGTTCTGCGCGGCCTATCTCTTTTAGTTCATGGTCCCTTTAAATGTCCATACATGCGTGGTATTTACAATGTTAAATCCGGTGAGAGGCCTGCGTGGGACCTTTCCCATCACCGCCGCGCAATTTAGAGGGAATATTACCGGCGACCATTACTTCAGTCCTGGTCAGCGGCCTCCTGCTCCCAGCCACCCACCGTCCAGCTGATTCATCCCCCAGGTTACAAGCAGGCAGCTGACTGGAGGGATGCAGATGAAGCCCGGGAGTTAAAATCTCCTGTGCCTCCTGCTGCCGAGGTCAGAGCCCGATCCTGCTCTGAGTTAAAATCGATGCCTAAGAGGGCAGTCTAAGACGAAGTGAGAGCTCTACAGGCTGAAATGGAGGATGACCATACATAGTTAATAAGGAGCTGCAGGGCCTACTCCTGTTTCTATGATTAATTCCTGTGAGTAGTCGCTGGGATGACCTAGCAATATGCCCTTCATAAACAGAAATAATCCGAGAAGGATTAACAACCTTGGCATAATTGAAATGGAGTTCCTAGACAGGCTAAAAGGACTTCAAACAAACAGATCCCAAGGGATGAATGATATTTATCCTCTCTCAACAAGAGAGACAAGGGATGCGAGCTGACCGCCACCATGAAGGAGTCGATGGCACTGGAGCAGTCCTGCTAGATGGAAGACAAGATAACATGGTAACTGTTTTCATGACAAAACAGTCCCAGGAAGCTCATAGAATAGAATCATAGAATGGTTACAACACAGAAGGAGGCCATTCGGCCCGTCGAGCCCATGCCGGCTCTCTGCAAGAGCACTTCAGCTAGTCCCACTCCCCCGCCCTTTCCCCGTAGCCTGCAAATATTTTTCCTTCAGGTACTTATCCAATTCCCTTTTGAAAGCCAAGATTGAGTCTGCCTCCACCACCCTTTCAGGCAGTGCATTCCAGATTATAACCACTCGCTGCGTAACAAAGTTTTTCCTCATGTTGCCTTTGGTTCTTCTGCCAATCACCTTAAATCTGTGTTCTCTGGTTCTCAACTCTTCTACCAATGGAAACAGCTTCTCTCTATCTACTCTGTCTAGACACCCCTCATGATTTTGAACACCTCTATCAAATCTCCTCTCAACCTTCTCTGCTCTAAGGAGAACAACCCCAGCTTCTCTAGTCTGTCCACGTAACTGATGTCCCTCATCCCTGGAACCACTCTTGTAAATCTTTTCTGCACCCTCTCTAAGGCCTTCACATCCTTCCTAAAGTGCGGGGCCCAGAATTGGACATAATACTCCAGTTGAGGCCGAACCAGTGTTTTATAAAGGTTCATCATAACTTCCTTGCTTTTGTACTCTATGCCTCTATTTATGAAGCCTAGGATCCCGTATGCTTTTTTAGTCGCTTTCTCAACCTGCCCTACCACCTTCAACGATTTATGCACATACACCCCCAGGTCTCTCTGTTCCTGTACCCCCTATAGGATTGTACCCTTTAGTTTATATTGCTCCTCCTCGTTCTTCCCACCAAAATGTATCACTTCGCACTTTTCTGTGTTAAATTTCATCTGCCACATGTCCGCCCATTCCACAAGCCTGTCTATGTCTTCTTGACATCTAACACTATCCTCTTGACATCTAACACTATCCTCCTCATTGTTCAATATACTTCCAAGTTTTGTGTCATCTGCAAACTACAGACTCATTGGGCTCAATTTTATCTCCCTCCACTGGACGGAAACTGCGGGGAGGGCAATTAAAATGGAGTGAGAAGACTTACCCAGTCCTTTCCTGCCCAGATCTTGCTGATTGCAATTTTAAATTGCAGGTAGTAAGGACACCCGTTCCAAGCCAGCTTTAAATATGCAGATCGGGCTCTGATGACACCATCGGGGCCTAAGCTACCATTTTAACCTGAAGCCTTGGGGAGGTGAACACTCTGCTCGCTTTGGCAACTCTCCACCCGGAAGCTAAAATCGAACCCATTAGTCTTGCATCAATATTGATTAAAATAATGGCATTTATCATCAGGAGCAAATTTGGGGGGAACCTGTCAATGGATAATGAATGAGTTGAAGGGTAGGAAGTAGAGGGAAGTGATGTTGCGTTGGGAGGCAGTGCTGTGTGTGGTGTCCTGTGAATCGGTGGTGGGATCCCTATTGTTTCTCAGTTTGATAAATGCCAAGCACTGACCAGAAACAGATCATATTTCTGACACAGGCACGATGGGCCAAATGGCCTCCTGTGTTGCATGATTCTATGATATTTGCAGCCATACCAACCTAGGAGGGTTAATTCAATGTGAAGGGACAGCCAGGGAGCTGGAACACAAGTTAGATAAAGTGCACCAACTGGTGACAGATGAAATTCAATACGTAAAATATTGTGCAAAGGAAGGTCTTCACATTCTCAGGACATCACAAAGTGTTGCACAGCCACTGAATTTACTTTTGAATTGCAGTTACATCTGCTACTTTGACAAATACAGCAGCCAATTCTACACAAGCAAGGTGCCACAAATGAGATGAATGACTCGTCAATCTGTTTTTACTGGTGTTGGTTGAAGGAGCAATGGTGGCCAGGACACCAGGAAATTTCCCCACTCTTCAAACAGTGCTATGGAATCCACTAGTATAGGCAGATGGGGCCTTGGTTTAAAGGTCACAAAAGACAGCACCTCCACAATTCAGCAACCCCTCAATGCTGCGCTGAAGTGTCAGCCGCAATTATGTAAGAAAAAATAAATAACTTGAAATTATATAGTGCCTTTCATGACCTTAGGATGTCCCAAAGTGCTTTACAGCCAATGAAGTACTTTTGAAGTGTAGCCACTGTTGTAATGTAGGAAATGCGGCAGCCAATTTGCACACAGCAAGATCCCACAAAAAGGAATGAGTTAATGATCAGATCATTTGTTTTAATGATGTTAGTTGAGGTTTAAATATTGGCCAGGACACCGGGGAGAACTCCCCCGCTCTTCTTCAAAATAGTACCATGGGATCTTTTACATTCATTTGAGGGTACAAAGGGCCTCAATTTAATGTCTCATCTGAAAGATACCACCTCTGACAGTGCAGCACTCCTTCAGTACTGCACCAGGATTGCAAGCCTAGATTATGTGCTAAATTATGTCTTTGGAATCGGACTTGAACCCACAACTTTCTGACTCAGAGGCGAGCGTGCTACTCACTGAGCTACGACTGACACCACTGGGGCTTGAACCCATTGTCAGAGGGCCATCTTGCTACCACATGGAGTGGTTGAGGCAAATAGCATCGATGCCTTTAAGAGGAAGCGAGATAAGTACACGAGGAAGAAAGGAATAGAAGAATATGCTGATAGGGCGGGAGGAGGCTCGTGTGGAGCATAAACATCAGCATAGACCAGTTGGGCCAAATGGCCTGTTTCTGTGCTGTACATTCTATGTAATTCTATAGACTTAAGATACAGATCAGCCATGATCTAATTGAATGGCGGAACAGGCTCGAGGGGCTGAATGGCCTACTCCTGTTCCTATGTTCCTGCTGCCAAGATCAATTATTATTCTTTGAGCAGTTTTCAAAGTTTGCATATATATATTATTTTAATGGCCCTGAAATTAGGATCGGGAGCTTGCCGCACGTGCAAGTCCCCGATATGCACTCACCCTGCGCACCGACATCTGAAGCCCGGGCCTGCTTGCATTTCCTGTCCCTGGCCCGGTTCAGATGTTGGTGCGATGTGCTTACCTGATCCAGCGGCATAGTTAGTGCGATGTGCCGGCTGGGATCAGGTGAGCACTCTGCAGCCAATCAGGGGAGGGGAAACTCATTCATGAGTTTGAGAGTAAGAACTGTCAAACTCATGAAAAGTATGGGCTGCCAAAACACTACTTAAACTTTAAATAAAATTAAAAAAAAATCCCACTGATTATATTAACTATAAATAAGTTAAAAAAATGTTTTAAACAATTAATCAATTTTTTGAAAAAAATAAATTTTTAAAAAATAGGGTCTAAAACTAAACTTACCTTACTGTAAATTCTTTAAAAATAATAAACCTGTGGAAAAAAAATTCTAAATTGTACTAAAAGCCCACTTACCTGTAAAACTAAGTACTTACGTCTGGTTTTTCCACGCGTAAAAACCGGAGGCCTTTACACTCGGGCAACTCTGGAAAAAAAAAAGGAATTTCACTGTGCACGCGCTGCCTGTGCAGTCGCACGCGTTCTGCCTCTTAACCCCTTGGGTCAGAGGACAGGAAATGCCGGTTTTCAGCGCATGCGCTGTGCATGCTGAAAACCGGCAATTCCTCCGGTCACACGCGTGACTACCCCGTCCGTACTCACGCGTTGTGACAGGAATTACTGGGCCATTATATACCTGCGCCAATGGCGATACTGTAAATTTTCAGGAAAGAATATTACTACAAGAGAAATAGAAAATGTACAAATCAAATATGCCAGAGGAATTTCGCCACGTTCTGCAAAGCCTCACTTAACGGGATCACGGATGGGAGAATTGGCTTTGCTGGTCAATGTGTGGTGGTCCTGATTATCCAGCGATTAGTTTCAATGATCAGAAAATTGAGAACACTGCAAATTGAGTGCACAGACTTTCACTAACTACTCTTCGTTTGGCATTCCTGGCTGTAGATTCTGTCCTGTTGGATGAGCCGAGATGGGCCAAATGGCCTTGCTCGTCTGTATGTATCTTGTGATTTTACGATCTTGTAAAGGCTCACCCCCCAGGACCAGAGCCTCGCAAAATGTATCCTATTATCTCTTTCTGAAAGACAGCTTAAGTAACTACATATCCCGTTACAGTCCTTGTAACATTGGAAACACAGGAATGAAGACATTCCAGATGACAGGGCACATTGGCTGAGAATTGACTTTAACGCATCAGCTTTTTTTTTGTAATTTCCCTTTTTTTAAAAGCTCTAGTTGTAAAATGAGGTAAGTCAATTTGGACTTGAATCATTGACAAGTGAAGCATCTCTTAGCACTTCTTTGAGATTGTGCAATGAATAAAACGGCAGGGAAGGAATGTCTGGAATCCCTTAGCAGCAACAGGTGTAACTCTACATATGACAATATCAATAAAACCATATGTTCCTGTGAGTCACAAGTCAAGTGGCCAGTTATTGATGTGTGGTCCCTGGGGTAGGATGCGCGAAGCATTTAATGAGATGCTTGTTTCGGAGTGCTTAGTTAACTGCAGGAACTGGTTGAAAAAATTAAGACTGAGGAGCGGCATAATAATTCCAATTAAGTGATTTTATTTTCAGGGTGCCAGTAATTTTTACATTAATTAACATCAGCATTCATTTGTTAAGCATTTAATGACATGGGCTAAAAAAAATTATTGGGGGGGGTTCAATTTACTTTGAAGCACTGTGTTCTGATGTTTCTAAACCTTTCTGTCACTTTCGTAAGTCCCAATGGAACCAGGTTTTTTTAATTCCATAGAGTTAAAATAGTAATAAAGGTGCAAATATGAATTGACACCATTTTGGTTAGAACAGATGTGGCCAAGGAGCAGCAGGAGAAAATGCAGATGGAGAGATCCAGGAACAAGCCTTACCAATTGGAAAGTGGATACTAACCCATTCAAATTTTTCTAAGCGTATCTAAGGAGCTGTGTATAAGGAGATTGAGGCTCAGTAGAGAGGTTAGTGCTGAGCCATGCAAAGTGTATTTGGCAAGGTTCTTATTGACACCAATTACCTTGCGAACATGAGCTTCGCACATCAAGGGTATATAATGGGAAATTGGCTGCGCATCCAATTTGCAAATCCGTGATTATCTGTCTATTCATATCTGTCACATCCAACACTTGGTTCTACACTGGCCTGGATAAGCTGACCACTGATCTGTCTGAAACCAGAATGCATAGCATTCTTCACCTCTGCTAAACCTTCCCTTAAATTATGACCTGAACCCCATTGCAATTTCTGTAAGCTCTGGGCCCCGATTTTCGGCTTGTGTGGGGAATGGTCAGATTTCCCCGAATGTGGGGTTTCTGACACACATAAAAAAGTGTCAGCCAGCCCCACGCAATTTTCCCTCAAGTGGCCAATTAATTCCCAGCATGTGGGAAGCCTTGTTAATTGTCCAATTCGAGTCAGAAATCCCCACAGTATGATGTCATCATTCGTGGTGCTTTCAAGGTCCATAGCAAGCACTGCATCCTCTGAAGGCTTCCAAACGAACCATACAGGATGGCAGAGGAGCCTGCAGCAGCTGTGGCCAGTGCCAGACCCCGAGCTGCCTCCAAATTCGATGAGGCTTCACTGCAGGCATTATTGGATGGGGTTAGGGCCCACAGGGAGGTCCTCTTCCCTAGGTCAGGGAGGAAGAGGCCTCCCACTGAGACCAATGCTGCATGGATGCAGGTGTCAGCAGATGCCAACTCGCTGGGAGTCACCAGAAGAACCTTGGCATTACATCTCTATCTCCTTCCTTTACTCCCCCACAGTACCATCCAGAGCCCCCGTCCTCACTGTGGAGGAGGAAGAGGCTGTGCAGCCAGACTCCTCAGAGGAAGCTCCAACCTCTGAGGGCGCAGCGTCAGCAGAAGTAAGCGCACCCAGCACCAGCGCAGACACTCACACCTCGGGGGAACCTTCGGGACATAGAGTAGTGTTGTCACCTGGTGTTTCACAGCTCACAAGTGAGCCTCAGCAGATTCTGGAGACAGGGGCAGCAGTGGAGAGTCCTCGTCGGAGGGCGCAGGACTCTGCCAGCTCAGCTCAGCTGCGCTGCATGTCGACCCTCTGCCTCTGGGTCCATCCGCAAGAGAAGAGGTGATGGATCTCCATGCACAGATGCAGGAGTCTCTGGCAGGTTTTGTCTCCAGGGTCGCTGTGAGTGTGGAGCGAATGGAGGAGTCCATAGCGACCATGAGCAGAGCCTTTGTGGAGTCATTGGCGCATGAACGCATCACCATGGAAAGGTTGGCAACCTCCATGTAGGAGATAACTCGCCAGGGTATGGAAAACATGGTGAGTGCTCATAAGAGAATGACATCTCTTGAGGAGCGTTGGCCATCTGTTGAACAGAGAAACCAGATCTTCATGGAAGTCCTTCTGAGTAGGACTGCCAGTGCAGAAACGGATCCCACTGGCCCCCTAAAGCGCAGCAAGGTGCTCTCAAGCCATTTTCAAGCGCTGGCACCTTCTGGCCTGTGCAGCTTCAGGTGAGTGAGCAGCAGCCTGGTGCTCCTGGTGCTCATCCTGCTGTTCCTGGTTCTGCTGCTGCCGCCTCTGCTGTTGGAGATCCTCTAATGCCAGGAAGGGAAGGTACCAAAAGCCTCCCATGCTTCTGGCAGATGCCTCCGTTGAGGAGGTGCTGAGTTAGAATGGTGAAAGGGGCTTCCCAGGAGCTCACACTGGAGAAGTGTGTGAGGCTCCAACTTTCTACAGCTGCTCCTAAAGCTTCAAAAAGCTCCCCCAAGCCTTGATCAACAAGGTCCTGCAGCCTGCAAATGCTGCCTATTTAAATCTCTTCAGCCCTCAGCGACCTGCTGCTGCAAGCAAGCAAGCCAGCTGTTTTCACGCCAGCTCTCATTGGCGGGGTTCCCCGCAGGCGTGTTTCATGTGGGGAAAGCCCCAAAGTCGCAACGGCCCCGGAAAATCTTCCTTAACAAGGTGATCATTGGTGATTAGTGCTCCGATGAGCAGTCCTGCCAGCGGTGGCCAGGACTGAAGCGGGTGACGGAGAAACGGCTGTCCGAAAGTCAGACGGGGCGGGGAATCAGGCGGGGGGTGTCTCGCCCCGCTTTTTCCGCGATTTTCGGACCCCGGCCGCATGAAAAGCCGCCCGACAGCTGCCAGAAAATCGGGGCCCTAGTCTCAGAGCTGCTTGGAAAGTTGACCCCACGTGTGACTGACCCCAGCACAGTTCGAGTATCTTAATAGAACCAACACTGGGAGCAGGGGAAAGTGATTGACTTTGTGGTAGGTATACTGGCTTCCACTGCAGAACCATCTAAAGTGTCTTAACACTAGAAAATCCTTAAAGTTTGCACAGTAACATTCTCCCCTTGGCAGTTGTATGGAGAGCAGAGTGAGATGGAAAGTGACTTCAGTCATTTGCCCCCTTACGATGGTGTGTGTGGGGTGGGTGGGGAGAAAGTGGAGGAGGAGGAGGTGACTATAGTGATGTTTATCCTCACAGTGGTGTTAGATGTAGAGGGAGGGGCCGTCTCAGATTCTGTAGAACAATGTTCATATAGACATATGAACCAAAGCCTTTTACAGCACAAGTATAGTGTTCCTAGTTTCATATTGTAATTGCTACAGTAATTCAGCCTAAAACCCTGTTTGCCTTCCCAATGGTCTCTACACTGCTTGTGAACCATTAATGATGGAATAATTATGACCCCCCAGGTCCCACTTTTGTTCCATAACCTTTAGTGAGTACCCATGTATTGTATAAACATGCCTAGAGTTGCCCAAACCCAAGTGCATAGCAATGCACTTATCTACATTGAAGGGCGTTTGCTACACATGAGCCCAGGCCCCTAAGTTATCTAAATTGGACTACAACCTATTTAATTGGTCTAAACTCCCAAGCCCTGTGCACTTTTTTGTATCATCTACATACTTGTGAATGGTCCCATTAATGCTGTCATTGAAATTGCTAAAGAAAATAATGAACAGCAATGGCCTCAGAGTCAGCACGGACCCTTGTGCGGCACTTCGATAACCTGACCGTGTATAGATTTACTCCCATTAATGATGAACCTCTGTCAATGAGATTGAAACCCGTTCCCTGTTCAGCATAAAAATATCTGATCACTAATCCTTATGTAATCTTGAGTGGGGTACGCATGTGGGCTAGATTTTTTACCCATTTGCAGAAAATCCAGCCCACGTCCTGCAACTGCACAGAGATATGAACACATGAAAAGGACGTAAAGCTTGTCCCCTCCAGAAATGGTGCAGTATGTACACCGTTGACCCACCCTTTCTATTCTTGCAAGCTACTGAGAAGCAACAAACAGAAGGAAAAAAGGCCAATTTAGAAAACTCTAGGAGATTCCTCTCTGATTTTCTGTCAATTAAGCAAAGCTCCAGGAGGCCATGGTAGCCCATAAACCCTAATCCCAGCCAATCCACAATTTAACCTTTATAGTTCAAAATGTTCTCTCAGGAACTCATCCAGCTCCCTTGTGAAGGACTGTGGGGAATCCATACTCAGTGAGTTTGAGCAGTGAGTAGCTGGCCATACAGAGCAGGGAAGGTTCCACGTTTGATCCCTGCTCTGGTGCTGACTTAAACATATGTCTGGTAGCTTTCAGAGGAATCAGAGTTGTCAACATTGGACAAATCCTAGATGTGGGATTTTCAATCACAAGGCAACCATGTACCCTCTGACCAGTAGGAAATTGAAACTTTCATTTTCAAGTATCCAGTGTGAGAAATTTCTGTTTAATTTGGTTTGATTGAACCGATCTGAAGGAGGCGGATTTTGTATACCATGTAACACCTTAACGTGACAGGGGCATGTAGAAAATGCAAATCTAAGCTATCCAATTGAATCAAGCTGTCTATTTCCCAAGTCCAGTCTACAAGGTACGTAAATACACAAGTCAATTAATAAGACTTGCTTCAATCAGCAGAATCAAAGAAAATATCAGATATACTTTTGAGTAGTATTTTTGCCCTTAGTGATTTATTAAATGGCTGAACAGGACTCCGTCTCATAATTAAATACATGCCTGTGCTTCATAGTCATATATTTTAGTAAAAGCAACTGAAGCATCTTTTGGATTCAGGTTAAATTCTTATTGTGGATAGCTCAGGAAAGGGCACTGGTCAAGCAACTGTAAGTAATGTAACGAATGTATCTAGGATACCACACATTCTGTCAATTTCAGTCTTCAGTGGCTCCGTTGGTAACACTCTCAAGGTTGTGGGTTCAAGTCGAGAGACTTAAGCACAAAATCTAGGCTGACATACCAGTGCAGTACGGAGGGAGTGCTGTACAGTCGGAGGTGCCATTTTTCAGATGAGACGTTAAACCGAGGCCCCGTCTGCCTTCTCAGGTGGATGTAAAAGATCCCATGGCACTATTTCTAAGAAGAGCAATAGAGTTCTCCCCAGTGTCCTGGCCAATATTTATCTTTCAACCAACATCATTAAAATAAGATTATCTTGTGGGACCTTGCTGTGCATAAATTGGTCATTGTGTTTCCTACATTACAACACTGACTACACTTCAAAACGTCATTCATTGGCTGTAAAGTACTTTGGGATGCCTGATGCTGTGAAAGGCATCATATAAATGCGAGTCTTCTTTCTTTGATGTATATCAGGGTGACATGGGTCGACGCTCCCTCTAATTTTCCTTCCCTCCCTTTCTGAGAGCCTTGCCTCGACTCACTGTTGCCATGGGTGATCTAATGAGATAAGAGAACTCCTCACATATCGAATCACAAGATCGTACTGGCCCATGAAGAAGCATGACAGGCCATTCACCCAAAGGTGCCATCAGCCACCTCATCTGAGCTATTGTCTATTCAAAGACATCAAGTGTAACACAATTTTTCATGAGAGACTGGCTGGCTCTGTTCCATTCTCAATAGGAGAAAATTATAAGGATGAGTGCATCCTGCATATTTGACTTGCCTCTGACATGAACAGCAAGCCACTACACACATTCTCTACAGTAAGTAATCAATAACTAACCCTGTGACTTGCTAGTATGACCTATGTGACCATGGGACAGAACACAATGTAAGCTGCTTAGATTCCTCTAGGTCTGGGTTTAGTTTTATTGATTTTAATTCATGTAATGAGCATGAGTTAGTCTTGTAAAACCTCAGCAATACTTCAGACTGCCTTCGAAATGCACAGTGCTGCCTCTCTTATGTGGTTATGCTCACACTTCTGTTTGAAAATCCTACTGTTTTCAAAACATCTATAGAATTTCAATTTGAATTTATTGTGCGTACTGATTCAAACCTGGCAGTAGAGTGTATAACAGTCGTTTCAGCTGTCTTCTTCTTTTGTGACAGTGATGTGCAAAAGGTATAATTAACTTAATAAAGCTAGGGTTCAAGCTTACGCATGACTGGAAAAATCTTTCTGTTACATAATTATTCCAGTATTCAATTCTCTAAAGTTAGATCAGCGCTGATTAATTACCCTGTTGGATTTGGTCATGGAGAGAGGGGAGGGGAAAATAGATTGTTTTTTCTAATTAGTGTCACTTCTGACACTCGGTGTAGCCAGTATAATTTATTCCTTGTTTGTGGTGAGCCAGAGAACACACTGTTTGATAATTGCAGGAGTGTGGTACAATTATTATTGTTATATAATAGCAAGGGACAAAAATTCTTCATTATAAAGTGAAAGAAATAAACACCAATTTTGCATGTGCAACTGACCCAATTTTGGGAAGAACCTAAACTAAAATGCACGGAAAGAAAAACGAGGCATGTGACTTATTAAGCACCAGAAATAAGTGGCAAATCATTCAAATCGGGCCAAAAATATCGAATTGAAAATCAGAGGAAATGGGGGCCATGGTGCATGTGCAGTTGGCTCAATTTTCAGGACAAAATCTCTCCAAAATGCACAAAGACAAAAATGAGACAAATTAGTCAGTAAAGCAGCAGAAATTAAGTGGCAACGAAAAAGCACATTAAAATTCAGAGAAAAATAGGACCTATCGTGTCCGATTTGAAGGAAAGGTAATAGGCAACAAAGCAAATGAAGACCAGAGAAGCACTGTAACTAGAAAAAAGAAAGACTTACATTTATATAGTGCCTTTCATGACCTCAGGATGTCCCAAAGTGCCTTACAGCCAATGAAGTGCTTTTGAAGTATAGCCGCCGTTGTAATGTAGAAAACGCGGCAGCCAATTTGCACACAAGCTCCCACAAACAAGACTGAGATACATGACCAGATAATTTACTTGACAGATAATTATTGGCCAGGACACCGGGGAGAAATCCCCTGGTCACTTTGTGGTTCTACACTGCTGCACGTATTTGCTCTGGGCCATGTCCTGTCATATTTAAATACTGTGAGATCTTTTATGTACACCTGAGGGAGCATTCGGAGCCTTAGTTTAACGTCCCATCCGAAAGATGGTGCCTCCGACAGTGTTGTGATCCCTCAGTACTGCACTGGAGTGTCGCCCTAGATTATGTGCTCAAGTCTCGGGAGTAGAACCTGAAGCCACAACCCACAATCTATTACTTGAACCTGCTGACTCAGAGGCTGACACCTATATTTAAAAAAATTAGAAAGTGGAGCCACAGGCCTTTGAGAGAGGGCTAGGCCTCTGGAGGCAAAGACCATTGAAGACATTTGCAACACCATAGAGCCTGCTTGATATTTTGGTTTGAATTATTACATTTTTTATTATGTTTTCACTGGGCCAGTTTAGAAATTAAGATGCTGGCTGAAAGCAGTTTGAAGAAGGTTGGCAGTGTGTTACTTGCTTACAGTGCTTACTTGCTGCTAATTGGTAGCTATTTCCTAGCAGTTTCATAAATGCAAATGCTGATTGTTTTGTTATTGTTACTGTTTGCTGATTGGTAGCTTTTTTTCCTACCCAATAGTGGATTTCACGCAATCACAAACCAGATAGTGGCTTCTGACTATTTGTCCTTTATCAATGTGACTTTTGAAACCCACCATGATTATTTTTCCTGTGGCTGTTTTTGAGATATGATGCACTAAGATACGAGGACTACTTTTGAGGTGTAATTATTATTCAAGACTTTCTTTATATATATATATATATATATATAGAGTAATATATAGATAATGTATGTACTGGTATATCACCCATGGGGTAAAGAGTGAATGTCCAGGATTAAGCAATAGGTAAGGGCTGAGGGCTAAGGGATGTCAAAGAGTGGGAAGTCCACAGAGGAATTGGCAGAGGAAGCAGGGAGCAAGAGGTAAGATGCTGGATCAGTGGTGATGGTGATGTGGCCAGAAAGGGACAGTAAGATAGGAGTTAATTTTGTTTCTCTGTGTTTCTTGAACTGGTGGCAGACATTGAAATGGAAAACTCTAATGGTGGCTGAAAGGGGAACTGAATTTTCTCTAATTGTTTGCTTTTCAGGGTAGTAAATTGAGCCAATCAGAGAGAGGTTGACTCGTCTGATTGTTTGAAAGTTTCTATCATGAAAATCAATCAATCAAAATTGGGGCATGAGCTTATACTGAATCAATCAGTAAACTTTGACAGAAGCCTACAGTTAGACAGACACCTTTATTATCCAGATCAATACAGTGGAGTTTGACATATCAAAGTCCAAAGGGATGGTGAACAACTTCAGTATATGAAGATTTCTGATCCTCGCCTAATCCTACTTTTCTGGGCTCTAACCAATCTCCCGTTGTCCCAGGCAGCTGCACACTCCCATGCCGTGTTTAAATATGACAGGACGTGGCCCAGAGCACATACGTGCAGCAGTGTAGAGCCACAAAGTGACTATCAGTACATTTTTATTGTATTGGAAAACGTAGTAGCCAATTCGCACACAGCAAGATCCCACAAGCAACAAAATGGCCAGTTAACCGGTTTTGATGGTGGCAGTTAAGGGAGAACTGTTATGCAGGACACCAGGATAGTTTCTGTTCGCTTGAGTAAATACATGGGACTATTGTGTCTTTCCAGGAGCTGCTCGAAACTGTTGTACATTTTGCAAATTTTCTGTCTTTACTAGCTTTTTTTCAAATTTGGTAATTATTGTGTTTCGTTAATTTAGGGAAAGGCTTGGGGTGTTCCTGAAAAGGGTGAACAAGGTGACTCTGGCCCTTCAGGTGAAAAGGTAAAACTTTTAGACATTCATCTACATAGTAACTTGAAGTAAAATGGGGACTTATATTTTTTGAGATTCGCTCCTCATACTTTTCTCTTGCTCCCTTTATCCCTCACTTAACCCCTTTCCATCTTTGCTCATATTTTTATCATTTTTATTATATCTGTAGACCCCATATGCCATCTTCATCAATTTTAGTTTGTTTCCAACCTTTTCGTTTATCCGTGGCATCCTTTTTTAATGATGTATATTTATTCTGCACCTTTGCAATGTTCTTTTTAAATATATTCCACTGTTGATCTGTAGTCCTGTGAGCCAGTTTCTCTTTCCATCTTCGCCAACTTACTCCTCATCTTTCTAAAATCTGCCCAGTTCCAAACTGGTGCCCTTGTCTTGTACTGACTTTTCCCCTTCTTATTTGGACCATAAACTTATCATATTCTGGTCACTCACACATAATTTACTCATCAACTTAATCTATTTTGCTCCAGAGGCTTGAGTGTAAATATCTAGGCTGACACTCCAGTGCAGTACTGAGGGAGTGCTGCACTGTTGGAGGTGCTGTCTTTAGGATGAGACGTTAAACCGAGGCCCCATCTGCTCTCTCAGGTAGATGTAAAAGATCCCATGGCACTATTTCGAAGAAGAGCAGGGGAGTTATCCCCGGTGTCCTGGCCAATATTTATCCCTCAATCAACATAACAAAAACAGACTATTTGGTCATTATCACATTGCTCTTTGTGGGATCTTGCTGTGTGCAAATTGGCTGCCGTGTTTCCCACATTATTACAGTAACTACATTTCAAAAGTACTTCATTGGCTGTAAAGCACTTTGGGACATCCGGTGGTTGTGAAAGATGCTATATAAATGCAAGCCTTTCATCCTTCTTTCTCATAACTAGATCCAGCAACCCCTCTCTCCTTGTAGACACAAGAGCATAGTGCTTGAAGAAGGAATCCTGCACATTCCATTCCTTCTCCATTTACTCCCTCCCTGTTCCAATCATTGAGTGGGTAATTAAAATATCCTAGCATAACCATTTTGTTATTCCTACTCATTCCCCTGATCTGTCCACCGATTTCCTCTTCCATTTCCTTCTCACAGTTAGGGGTTCTGTAGTAAAACCCCATTAATGTAACCATATTGACTGTCTGAACCTCTTTTTTTGTGTGTACAACAGTCCTCTCTATAGCATGTATTCCCTCCTTTACCAATATTGCCACTCCTCCTCCTGCTTTCTGACCTATTCTGTCCTGCCTAGAAATATTATAAACCAATATGTTTATTTTCCACCTGCTCAGTTTGCAGAACAGTTTCTGTTAGTGCTATTAAATCTACAATTGCTTCTAGTTCTCCCAGTTTATTTCCCACATGTTGAGCATTGCAATACATGAGTATTTAATGCGACTCATTTTCCCTTGTTCTTTTGATCAAAGCTCGTGACTTTTTTCTTTACCTCAGTCTTTTCCCTCATAACTGGTTGATTGCATTTTCCTCCTCTACTCCCTTTTTGCATGCCGTCCTTTTTGCTAAATTGTTTTTATTTATTTGTATATTCTATTTGTCATAAGCAGCTGCCTCCCCTGCGATGACAGCATATGAAAGTTTTCCTTTATTGTGCTAAAAGAGACTGAAGCCAAACGATTTCATGTTCTGTGTGTATTACATTTATTCTGCATAGTTACGGAGTTGGAATGATTTTTCTTTCCAAATGGAGCTCTTACAGATGAAAGATTTGGGGTTATCAGAACTGTTTAAGAAAGAAAGACTTCCATTAATATGGTGCCTTTCACCTCTCGAGGATGACACAGCCAGTGGAGTATTTTCGGCATGTGGTCCGCGTTGTCATGTAGCTGACACAGCAGCCAATTTGCGCATAAAAAAGTCTCAAACTGAAAATGAGCTGTGACCATTTATGGGGATGTTGGTTAAAGGAGGAGCATTGGCCAGACCAAGACATCAGAACTCTCCTTTGAATAGGGCCATGGCATATTATCCATTCACCTGAACAGGTAGACAGGGCATGGGTTTAACATCTCACATGAATGACAGCACCTCCAACAATGCAGCACTTCCTCAATATGGCACAGAAGGGTCAACTCAGATTATGTTCTCAAGTCCTAGAGTGGGAGTGAAACCATGACCTTCTCACTCAAGGGCAAGAGTACTACCAACTAAATGAAGCTGACACTGTCACTTTACCCTGTTATACTCATACATCCAAAGCATGCATCCTGCATTTCCAACTGATATTAGACATCCTGATACTCACAGACATAGGCCTGCATGGCGTGCCATAAAGTTCATTAATTGACTTGAAATGAACCAGATAAAGCCTAGAACAAGACACCTGTCAAAAGATAGGTCACAGCCATCTCCTACTCTAGCAATGATTCGATTCCTGGAGAGGAACACACTGCCTTTCATTTTACCTATGCGTAACTAAGAAGCAAACTTACCTTTTTTCCCCTTTGTCTCACTAATCTTCAGTTTAGTTGAATTGTGTGGAGCACTGTTTACCGTGGTTGGGAAGAGGCAAGGAGCAGGGCAGAGATCTGAGTTTTATCCATTTGTTTCTGAAAAGTAATCTTCAAGTCTATAAATATTTCTGAAGGTCATAACCGATATGTATTCCTTAGATACCAAAGTAGCAAGCTTTTGTTCATAGATAAATTCCACCAACGTCTGACACTCCTTAAAACCTATCTCTTTGAACAAGCTTTTGGCTCACCTGTCCTAATATCTCCGTATGTGACTCGGTGTCAAATTTCTGGCTGATAATCGCTCCTGTGAAGCGCCTTGGGACGTTTTACTACCTTAAAAGGTGCTATATAAATGCAAGTTGTTGTTGTTGTTGGTTACCCGCAGTGAGAAAACTTTTCTATTTCGCCTGCGATGCTTCCATACTTGTCTGAATGCTGGCAAAAGCTGAACAACAGCTCGAGAAATGCTGTGGCAGCCTCGAAAAAGCTGGCAGTTCAATAACAACCCTGAATATAGTCTTTATAACAAGTGAAAATAATAAGTTAGACTGACAGTGCAGCAGGACGCAGGCTTGTCATAACTTATGCTGCAGGTGTACCCAACCTTTGATCACACAAAGTGCAGTTTGCAGCAGTGATTGATTTAAAAATTGCTGAAGGCATGAGATTTATTTTTCTAGGGAAGGTCTAGGACATTCTGCTCACTCTGAAAAAATAAACTAGTCTTGAAGCAAACAAGACAACAGCTTGGAAGGCTCCAGAAAGTTCCTTTTGAGGAAAATAAAAATATTATTATAAAAGCTGTATTTTAACAGCTTATTGTCATCAGTAAATTCTTTGCCAATGAATATTAAACAACTACAGCTGCAATTATAACTCTCAGAAACCATCAGTTCATTTTAAAATGCAACTTTGTATCTGACTAAAGGTGCAAGGCAGTAAACAACAACAAACAACAACAACTTGTATTTATATAGCGCCTTTAACATAGTAAAACGTCCCAAGGCGCGTCACAGAAGCGTTATCAAACAAAATTTGACACCAGGCCACATAAGGAGCTTTTAGGGCAGATGGAGGTAGGTTTTAAGGAGCATCTTGAAGGAGGAAAGAGAGGTAGAGAGGCAGAGAGGTTTAGGGAGGGAATTCCAGAGTTTAGGGCCCAGGCAGCTGAAGACACGGCTACCAATGGTGGAGTGATTAAAATCGGGGATGCTCAAGGGGCCAGAATTGGAGGAGCGCAGAGACCTTGGAGGGTTGTAGGGCTGGAGGAGGTTACAGAGATAAGGTGGAGTTTGATTGATTGAATCTGACAACTTCAGTTACACTCTCCAACTACTGTGATTCATGTTCAGTCTTCCAATTGAGCTGATTCCCTGACTGACAAACTCCCAGTGCCAGTGAAAAACACTGACTTTTCATGTGAAATGCAAGTAAACTGTCTCTGGCTTTAAAGGCTGACTGCCAGCTTAAACTGTTAATGGTCAGCAGGTATGTGCACAGGCCTCTGCTCCACCGCAAGAGGAGCCGTACTTTCTTTCTTTCTTTGACCAATATTTTCCTTACAATCCTGATTCTGAATATTTGTGTATTATCATTGGACATGCAGTCAGATCCAGGACACACATCCTTTCAATTCCCTGGGTTTATCAGTTCTCCTCGCAGTGTCAACCAGTCTTGTTGCCTCTCTATGTGGAACAGCCAATGTTCTAACATGTCTACATGCCAGGACCGGTAATGCAACCGTTAGACAGAGCCGAACCTCACTCTTTTCTATTCTGCTACTTTGAAAAAATGTGACAAATGGTTTCTACTGACAGAAACACTGCTCAATCCACAATAGGATCTAGCACTGTGTTGAAATCTCCTCCTTCCTATGGAGCATATAGTAACAGAAATGAGATTGCAACTGGTACAGTATTAATTGTTTAACTATAGCGGCCATTGCTTCCCTCTGCATCATATTTGATTTCTATTATATACCAAAAAAAGCTAATTTTCACAAATGCAGTCACTCCAGTGCAGTAACTTAACTGCAGTACAGGTAGACTACCTTTTATCCGAACTTCCGAAAACCGAAACCCTCTAAAAACCGAAGGTTTTTTCGTTCAGCGTAAGTCGTGCGCACGACATGACCAGAGTGGCGCACGACCCCGACCCCCGCCGACGACCCGCCGACCCCCCGCCGACCCCGACCCCCGCCGACCCCCCCACGGACCCCCCGCCGACCCTCCCGCCGACCCCGACTCCCGCCGACCCCCCTGCCGACCCCCCGCCGACCCCCCCTGCGGACCCCCGCCGACCCCGACCCCCGCCGACCCCCCGCCGACCCCAACCGCCGACCCCGACGACCCCCACCCCCGACCCCCCGCCGACCCCCACCCCCGACCCTCCGCCGACCCCCCCCGCCGACCCTGACCCCCGCCGACCCACCCCCGACAAATTTCCCAGTCTTATAAAATACCTTCCGAAATCCGAAATTTTCCGAAAACCGAAACGCGGCTGGTCCCGAGGTTTTCGGATAAAGGATAGTCTACCTGTATTGGATATTTCCGTGAGATTGGCGATTACCATTTCAGGTTAAAGTAGTATGCGCTTTAATTTTAATTTCATGTTACTTACTTCTTATGTGGAGAGATTGGAGAAACTGGGATTGTTCTCCTTAGAGCAGAGAAGGTTAAGGGGAGATTTAATAGAGGTGTTCAAAATTATGAAGGATTTTGATAGAGTAAATAAGGAGAAACTATTTCCACTGGCAGGAGGGTCAGTAACCAAAGGACACAGTTACTTTCAATAGGGAATTGGATATGTACTTGAAAGGAAAAACTTGCAGGGCTATGGGGAAAGTGCACGGGAGTGGAATTAATTGGTTAGCTCTTTCAAAGTGCTGGCACAGACATGATGGAATGAATGGCCTCCTTCTGTGCTGTATGATTCTATATCTACTTTGCAATATTTCCCCACACTGAAGAGAAATTACGGTATTTAAAACACAGTGGGGTAAATTTCCGTCTTCACTACGTAGGCGATAATCTGGCGGAGTGGATTGCCGTCCGTTGTGGAACCTGTCCGGTTTTCATTTCATGCATTGAAGATAAATATTTACCCCAATGGATCTTAGATTTCTTGGTTTTCTTATTAAATGTGTTGTAAATTGCACATTGATATTAATTTGATGCTGTTAATCACTTCCTCCATATGAATTCATGGGCAGATTGAGTCTGGCTGGGCTTTCCGCTATCAATGGGGCTCAGGGGCCAGGCCAGCTAATAAGTGATACAAAAGCCAAATACTGCGGATGCTGGAAATCTGAAATAAAAACAGAAAATGCTGGAAATACTCCGCAGGTCAGGCAGCATCTGTGGGGAGAGAAACAGAGTTAACATTTCCGGTTGATGACCTTTCGTCAGAACTGGAAAAAGTTAGAGATGTAACAGGTTTTAAGCAAATTTATTTGCAATTATTGGCCTCTTGAAGTAAAGTTTAAAAACTATTTCTGAGGATGGGATTGACGCACATTGTTGAACAGAGTAGGGGGAGCCCCGTTCTGCTCTTCGTGCTGTACCTGACCTGAGAGTGCTTGATGCTAACAGAAGGCACTGAAATGGGAACATTTCGCATTCCAGCAGAAGTATTCCTTGATGAGTGCAAAATACACACACAATGCAAATAACTGCATTTACAAAAGCGTGGCACCCTAATAGAGGTTTTCAAAATTATGAACGTTTTTGGGAGGGTAGATAGTGAAAGATGCTTTCCAATGCTGGGCATTTTCAATACCAAGGGAGAATGGATTCAGGATTGTTACTAGAAGAATGAAGGGAGGTGGAAATAAAAGGAATTTTTCCACTTAGAGGATTCTTAGAGGATAGAATACTTCAGCACAAGTGTCTATTGAGACAGAGATTGTAGGGGTGATTCTATGATCCTGCACCCTTGCAAGGTAGGGAATGTAGATCAGAGATAGGATTACACAATTATAGAACCAATTCTCCGATCCACACTCAACGGGAGTGCGAGATTGCGGAGTCACCCCATATAGTGCCATTTAAAAGGGATTTGGATAACCGTTTGAAAATTAAGAATTTATAAAGTTACAGAGAAATGTCATGAAAATGGGATTAGATTAGACAGTTACAGTTGAAGAGCTAGCAGCAGCACAGATGTGATGGGCTGAATGGCCAGCTCCTGTTTTGGAATTTCTGTCATTTATACAGGGGGTTTACCATTTCCTTATTCCAGCTCTCCTCCTAGTTCATGTCTAAGAGAACGGCCACGAGCAAAATGTAATATCCACTGGATATTAAACTACTGAAATGTTTTAATCCAAATATTGGTCTTGGATTTGCTTTCAGCTAATACATTACTGCCTGCCCTAGGGAAAATCATGGCATGACTCTGGAGCTGTGACAGGAGAGAAGTGAATTCACAGACTTAGAAAAATCCATCCACTGGGTCTAACTCACTCGTAGCCAGTTTGTCATTGAGATTTAATGCACAATTTTTTTTTAACTTAGAATGTGGATAGTGTTATACTCAGTTCATGAAAATTCATTAGCCAGCACCTTTATAATATATAACTTAATGTATTTTTAAAGATGCTAATGTGTTAGGAATGAATTGAACCCTCCAGTGCGTGTGCCTTAATGGATTCAGAGACCAAGGTGGAAATGAAAACATCCATTTTGAAAAAGGGTAATTTGTTGTGAAACCAAATTGTTTCAGTGGCTCCTCAACCATGCAAAATGTCCAGGGAGAAGTTCTAATTCGGCCTTTTGTTAACAATACTATACTTCACGATTGCGGTTTGCCTTCCCCACCCCCCTCTTTCTCAAGGACATGCACCATTCCACAAATCCCAGAACTTGTTTCTGCCAACAGCACTCTGTAACCAACAGTTCGGGGCCATGCAAGGGTGGCACAGGATGGCGCGCCTTCATTCACTTTGCCAATGTCTGGCAGCTCTCCCGATGTGCAAGCTGAGAGTGGGAACTCCCCAGCTCATGAGATCTTGGCAGTTAGACTGCATCCTGCATCCTATCACTCAACGATGCACGGGTGCTAGCTTGCCCGCTACAAGATGACCTTTTTTTACATTTTATGGGGATAGCCTTTTATGCACCAAATATTCAGTATTGGGCATGTACCTGGAGTGACCACCACCCATACAATATTTCACAGACGACTGGGTGATTGGCAGTGCATATCTGACAAAAAACGTACTGCTTCCATGCAAATTTGGAGCGGGCGGGGTGGGGGGGGGGGGAGGGGGAGAGAGGTGGAGTGAATCCTTTACGTTGCATGTCTATTTGCTGCTGATAGTCAAGATTTGCAAATCTTGTGCATTCCATGTGAGTTCCAGCTACACAACAGCCTGCCTGAGAGAGCATCCACACGTGGTCAGTAGCTGACTAGGGTCGCACTGCTAAACTCGTCATTGTGCCCATTTTATGACTGTAAAATGGGCGCAACAATGTTGGACTTATGCCACAGTGTATATCAATGCCAGCTTTGTATGAAGGTCCCTCTTTTGCCCAGCATTATAATTTATGCTCCAGTTCTGTCTTTGCAGGCACCCCTGAGCAAGCCAACACTTTCATATCGCCCTGCATCGCCCTCAGAAACTGTCACAAGCACAGCTACACACACCCCAGAAGATGTAGACAGTGAGCTTGGGGTGGGTAGTGTGGTGTATGTAACCTGTTCCACCTTAAGAGAACTTAAGCCTGGTCCACCTTAAGAAAGGTACTACTTTCTTTGGCTGCTGTATACGTAATACCGGTGGTGACCACACCGGTATATAAGCACAGTGTAATAATATTGTATTCAGTATAGTCCGACCTCCAACCAGTAAAGACCTGTTGAATTTACTCTTGTGGTCTGTGTAGTAATTCTCACTATAACACACAGACTTAACAGTGGCGACGAGTCCGATTCTTACCCTGCTGCAGTAATTTCCACGGCGACTTCGTCCACAGACAGGACGTCGAAGAGAGGTTTCCACCCTCATCACCTCCGGGAAGACACGTCGAGCGGCAGGCATCGAGCAACCGGAGTGCAGAAGACAGCCTGACCTCGAAGCCTCCATCAGCGACTGTCAGCTTCTTCTACTACCTCGTGGTGGGTAAGCCGGGCAGCGACGCGACAGAAAGTCAACCGCGTTGGCTGTACAGACGGGGCTGGGAAGACGGAGGAATAAGGGCGGTGAGGTCGATCGCGACCAGAGATAAGGGCCAGGCCGCTTTCGAGCGAGAGGCGCAGCGCGGGACATCGATCGCGACCGGAGATAAGGGCCGCATTCGGGCTAAAGGTGCAGCGTCTGGGGAAACTGAAGGCGCGAGAGCCGCGGTGAAGCGGAGACAGCGTCGGGGGACGGGTGAAGACCGCCAAGCGTGGGAAAACCGCCATTTTGTGGGCGGAGGACGACGGCAAGAGCGGGAAGCCGCCACCTTAGATAACATTAAAAATACGATAAATTGCTACGATGCCTAAACATGGGAACATTAATGCCTTCGACAGTGATATAGAAGACTGGGCTATGTATGTAGAACGCATACAAAACTATTGTAAGGCAAATAAAATTCCTGAGACAGATAAAGCACTAACATTACTAAACTTAATGGGTGCGAAGACATACGGGCAATTGAAACACCTGTTATCACCAGATGAACCGGCGGATAAGACGTTCGAACAGATTGTTACTGTCCTAAAAAATCATCTTAGCCCCACGCCGCTGATGCTAGCGGAACTATTTAAATTTTACGATAGAAGACAGCGGCAAAATGAAAGCAATGCTGAATATTTGATGGAATTACGTAAGCTAGCAAAATATTGTCAGTTTGGAACGGGACTGACAGAGGCACTTCGAGATAGAGTTGTGTGTGGTTTATTTAAACAGGATACACAAAGGCGACTGCTCGAGGAGAATGAGCTGTCTCTCGAGAAGGCGGTCGCTATGGCAGCAGCACACGAGGCCGCAGCAAGAGGCACGGCAGTAATGCAGCTACGGCCACCGGAACTCGGTACAAACAAATTGGGTTTGAGTTCTGTCAAATGTTATCGTTGTGGAAAGACAACGCATGATCAGAACCAGTGTTGGTTTAAAAACCAAGAATGCAGAACGTGTGGCAGGTTTGGCCACATAGCTAAAGTATGCCGGTCAGGAAAGAAGACCAGCAATAAAAAGTCACCGCAAGGAAAATATGCAAAGGTACACAAGGTGACAAAGAACAGTTTGACTGAACAGAAGTCAGATTCAGACGCTAGCAGTAATGAACTGGATAGCTTAAGAATACACAACGTTGGTAAGGATACAGACCTCCAGACAATTTGGGTCACTCTTAAGATAGCAGGAGTCCAAGTAAAAATGGAATTGGACACTGGATCGGCATTGACGGTCATGAATAAGAAAGATTACAGAAGGTTATTCCAACATATTCCCTTACAGGATACGGAGATTATATTGAAAACGTACACGGGGCAAAGAGTGTACCCCATCGGAAAAATAGAGGTAGAAGTGGTCCACAAGGGCGAAGGAAGCCAAGTAATGGACTTATATGTGCTACCTGAAGGAGGTCCACCACTACTAGGACGGGAGTGGATTAGGAAAATGAATATGGACTGGCACTCCTTGAAAGCACGAACGGTAGATTCCGGGGAAACAGCTGTCAAACCTAAACGATTGTCCAGAATATTGGATGAGGCTAAAGAGGTGTTCCAGCCGGGACTGGGAACACTGAGAGGAATTACGGCAAACATCAAGATTGATGAACATGCACAACCAAAATTTTTTAAAGCCAGACCGGTACCCTATGCAATACGACCTGCGGTTGAAGCGGAGCTGGAAGCACTAGAACGTTCAGGGGTACTGTCTAAAGTAGATTGGAGTGAGTGGGCTACGCCCATTGTTCCCGTTATGAAACGTCCTGCGAACAATAAGCCAGGAGATCCAGGGAAGGTTCGCATCTGTGGAGATTTCAAGATCACCGTTAATCCGGTGCTTCACACGGTGCAGTATCTGCTTCCACGGATTGAGGATATTTTCGCTTCACTGTCTGGCGGGAAACACTTCACCAAGATAGACCTGGCGCAGGCGTACTTGCAGATGGAGGTTGAAGAAGAGTCACGCCAATACCTCACGATCAACACGCATCGAGGGTTGTACCGGTACAATAGGCTGGTTTTTGGTGTGGCATCAGCTCCAGCAATTTGGCAGAGGGCCATGGAGCAGGTATTACAGGGAATTCCAGGCACACAATGTTACCTGGACGACATTCTGATCACAGGTGATGGTGATGAACAACATCTCGCTAACTTGGAACTGGTGCTCAACAGACTGAAAGAGTATGGACTTAGAGTAAATCGGCAGAAATGTGAGTTCTTCCAGAAGCGGATCTCGTACTGTGGTCATGTCATTGACCGGGAGGGGCTTTATAAGTCTCCTGACAAGATAGCGGCAGTTGTAAAGGCTCCCGCTCCGGAGAATGTCTCTCAGTTGAGGTCGTTTCTAGGATTAATTAACTACTACCATAAATTTCTGCCAAATCTATCCACGGTGCTGCATCCGTTGAACGCTCTTTTACAGAAAGGGGTACCATGGGACTGGGGCGAAAACTGTAAGAGGGCATTTCGCAAAAGCAAAGAATTGATCACCTCAGAGGAAGTGTTGGCTCACTTCAACCCGACACTGCCTATTCGGTTGGCTTGTGATGCTTGTCCATATGGTATTGGGGCAGTACTCTCACATAAATTGCCAAATGGCACGGAAAGGCCAGTCGCGTTTGCATCCAGATCATTGACCTCTGCTGAGCGCAACTATGCGCAGATCGATAGGGAGGCCCTTAGCCTTGTATGGGGAGTGAAGAAGTTTAATCATTACCTACAGGGCCAAAAATTCACACTTCTGACGGACCATCAACCGTTGGTGTCCATTTTTAACCCTAAGAAGGGTGTTTCGGTGATGACAGCACAGCGTCTCCAGAGATGGTCTCTTTTCTTAGGGGCACATCAATATCAGATAGAATTCAAAGGTACGAAACAGCATGGCAATGCTGATGGCCTGTCGCGCCTGCCACTACCTGAAGATGAAGACACGACGGAAGTTGACCCTGTTGAGTTATTTCATTCGACCATTATCGAGTGTTTACCTGTCACCAACGTAAGTATTGAAAGAGAAACCAGGAACGACCCGACACTGTCCAGAGTCTACGAGGTGACAGTGAAAGGATGGCCAACACGGGGTGATCCTCTGTTACCGGCATTCTCGGCAAGGCGAGACCAGCTGTCCGTCTGCCATGGTACTTTGATGTACGGGACAAGAGTGATTATTCCTCCCAAGTTAAGGGAAAGAGTTTTTAAAGAACTACATGAAGGTCATCTGGGGGGAGTTAAAATGAAAAGTCTTGCTAGGTGTAGTGTATGTAACCGTCTACCTTTAAGAGACTATTGTATGTAACCGTTCACCTTTAAGAGAACTATTTTAGGTGTGGCACTACTTGTTTGGCTTCTGTATACTGTAATACCGACGGTGACCACACCGGTATATAAGTGTTGTGGCAGGATTGCTGGGGCAGATTCGCCCTGACCTTCGAATGGTAAATACCTGTTTGTTTGTTACTCCTGAAGTCTGTGTCGTTATTAACAGTACAACCCACAGACTTTACAGTGGCGACGAGTCCGATCGTACCCTGCGGCAAGACTACCAAAGCAACTAAAGAGCGTCGAAGAGAGGCAACCGCCCTCGTCGTTATGCTGGGAGAAAACACGAGGCTGCAGCAATAGAAAGGAAGAAGACTTTAGCAACAAAAGTTTCCAGCAGCAACAGGCACTGACTACCCTTCTACCACGGTGCGGAGTGAGCCGATCAGCAGGAAACAAGGCGGCCGCGGAGACTGTGAGTAGGGGAAAGTGTAACGAAATCCGGAGGATAAGGGCTGTGCACTCGACCACGGTCGAGGGGGAGCAGAGCTGGTCAGGAAGTCGGGTCCAACGGCGTCGTGAGATAGCCGGACCGCGATCGGCGGGAAAAGCCGGGCAGCGACCGAAGCCACGAAGCGCTGAGACCGGGAGCAGGCGCGGGAAGAGAGAAACTCAGCCGCAGCCGGGGAGGGAAGCACCGGACTGCGTGAGGGCTGGGAGGCGAACGGGAGCCGGGCGTGTGGGAGAGGCAGAGCCGACCAAAGGAGGCTGCGTGAGAGCCAGTCCAGCGGCTGAACTGTTCTCCACCAACGGGGTACCCAGCGCCGGTAGAGCCGAACGTGGGGGAGAGAGAGACAGAGCCGAGCAAGGGGAGGGAGACTGCGCGAGAGCCAGTCCAGCGGCTGAACTGTTCTCCGTGAACGGGGTACCCAGCGCCGGTAGAGCCGTGCGAGCGGGAGAGAAAGACAGAGCCGAGTAAGGGGAGCTGTGCGGAAGCCAGCCCAGCGGCTGAACCTGTCCGCTGTGGGGAAAGCGTACCCCTCCCACCAGGGAAGAAACGCGGGAAGCCGCCATTCGGCGGAGAAGACGACAGACGCGGGAGACCGCCATTGAAGGGGCGGGGAGAGAAGGAAAGAGCGGGAAACCGCCATTTTCGCGGGAAAAACCGCCATCTTAGAAATAAATAAATAATAAATAAGAATTTAAAGAAATACTTGTGCTGCTCCCAAGGAAAGGAAGATGCCTAAGCGAGGGAATATTAACGATTTTAATTCTGAGATAGAAGACTGGGCCACATACGTGGAACGCATCGAGATCTATTGTGAAGCCAACAAAATAGAGGAAGACGACAAAGCGATAACATTGCTAAACTCAATGGGCGCAAAGACATACGGGCTCTTGAAGCATCTACTAGCACCAGCTAAGCCGGCGGATCAGACATTCGAAGGGATTGTGGCTGTTCTGAAGGACAACTTGAACCCCACACCGTTGATGTTGGCTGAACGATTCAAATTCTATGCAAGAACGCAACGGAAAGACGAAAGCAACGCGGAATATTTGGTCGAACTGCGTAGGCTAGCGAAATGCTGCCAGTTCGGAGGGAATCTGACAGAGGCACTGCGAGACAAGTTCGTATGCGGATTGTCCAAGGAAGGGACGCAAAAGCGACTACTGGAAGAGAACGACCTCACACTAGACAGGGCTGTTCTTATAGCTGCATCGCACGAAGCCGCAGCGAAAGGAACGGCAGAAATGCAGCTGAAGGCGGCGGCACTCGGGGTGGACCAAATTACCTCGAATACAACAAAATGCTATCGTTGTGGGAAGACAACGCACGACCAGAATCAATGCTGGTTTAAGAACCAAGAATGTAGGAAATGTGGCAAACTGGGTCACATCGCAAAGGTATGCCGGTCAGGGAAGAAGACCAACAACCAAAGGAAGCCACCACAAGAAAAGTACAGCAAGGTACACAAGGTGGCTGAGAAGAGTTCAGACGAACAGAATTCAGACTCAGACCCAAACAACCAGGAGCTGGGTAGTCTGAGAATTCACAATGTGGGGAGGGAAGCTGAGCTACAAACTATCTGGGTCATGCTAAGAATAGCTGGAGTCCAAGTAAGAATGGAGTTGGACACTGGATCAGCTCTATCAGTCATCAATCGAAGGGACTACCACCGGCTATTCTCTCACATACCCTTAAGGAATACCAAGTTCGTATTACAGACATACACGGGGCATAAGGTATACCTCATGGGGAAGATAAGAGTCAAGGTGAGAGATAGGGGTAAAGAACACCCAAGAATGAACTTGTACGTATTATCTGAGGGAGGACCACCACTTCTAGGATGAGAGTGGATCAAGAAAATAGACATGGAATGGCACTATCTAAAAGCCATAATGAGTGAGGACTCGGTGCAAGCTATCAGCTCAGATTCTGAAACGGATGACGATAAGACCAACTCAAATATGGAAGACAAGGCTAAAATGAACTTGCCGACTATGGTGGAGAAAACGAAGACATGCATAAAGGCTTATGCTACCGAGAAGAATAAAGCTTCAGAGCAGAACTCCAGTTTGACAGAGAATTCTGAGCCTGTTCAAGTTAAGGACTTATCCACGACGGAAGAACACTGAACTCGGACTCAAACTTATTTCAAAGTACGACAACAATTAGAACAGTTGAGTTACCGTCTCGTACAAGAGATGAAAACAATGGAAAAGTTCTGGGACACCGAATGGGAGAACCTGGAAAGACAGCAGAGGCAGCTAGCTCAAGCAAAGAGCGACCATAGAGCCATCGTGACCAATTACCGATCACATCTCCCTTATGATGTTCAGGAGTTAGAATATTTGCATGATCTAGAGATACAGCATAAAGGCAAACCACGCTACACTGAGGATTTTGTTCTGCAATTGGAGACGGAGCTAGTGCAAGCAAGGTTAAGAGAAGCTGAATCGCAGTGTGCACTTAAAGATATGCAGAAAAAAATCTTGGACATGGAAAAGAGAAACGCTTCTTTACCTGATGTGAATAATGTGGCCATGTTGCAAGAGGAGCTTATAGGGGTGAAACTGAAAGAAGCTAAGCAAAGGATGTTGGAACTTGAAACACAGAACCAAATCAGCAGTAACCAGCTATGTCGAGCAGAGAAGGAGTGCTATGGTCTACATGAGAAGGTGCAATATCTCTCAGCCCAGAATAAGGGACTACTCACTCAGTTAAATGAAAGTAATCGGAAAATGGCTGAGATAGACTGCAAGAATAAAGAAGATTTGATGGCAGTGAGACTTCGAGAGGCAGATAGCATGGCAGCCTTGGCTGAACTCCAACAGGAAATTGCGAAAGAAGCAAATGAAGAGGAATCTTCAGGAAGCCAGGATGTTATTCCAGTTCTTCTCTACGACTCCTTACAAGCAGAGTGTGAGAAGTTGAAAGAACGGTATGAACAGGCCCAGGCTACAATTCTGGAGGGGGTTAACTCGGCAACCTCCGAAAAGCTAGTTTCAGTAGAAGCATATGAACAACTAAAGGTTGAACATGAGCAAGAAGTCCAAAGGCTGCAGGAAATTCTTGATGAGCTCAAGGCCAAGACAGACTCATCGGTAGAAGTTCCATCCATAGATGAGAAATTAGAGGTGAAAGACATGGCAGAACATGAAAGACAAGATGTCCAAGAACTCATAAAAATATTGAAGGAAACCCAAGACAAATATGAGGCGGCAATGTCCGAGGTTCAACAACTTGAAGAACAGATTCAACTGGGAATCCTTTCAGTGGAAGAAAAGGCAACTGTAAGAAACACAGAGACTGTAAGAATGGTCCCTGAACATGAGCTAGAGAGCATCAGGGTGCAACTTTTCCGAGCGCTGAAAGCCAAAGTACAAGAGGAACAGAAGGTGGAAGCATTGGAGGAAAAGGTGGATGAAATGGAGAAGACTCTGATCCACAGTGTTCCCGTGGAAGAGTTAACGGTCAGCCAACTCCTTCATATGCTGAGGGAAAAGACTCTGCAATGGGAACAATCTGAACACGAGCTTCAATCTTCAACGGGAAGGAGTTCGGAGCTCTCAAAAGTTTGGGAAATAGCTGAGGTTGCAAAACAGACTTTACTGGGATGCCAAAAGTACGCTGAATCGCGTCTATGTGAACAACAGAATGTTGAAACAGCTGCTCCAGTAGAAGGATTGAATAGCCCGATCAATCAATCCCCGAGGGAAGGGGAAGTGTTGAAATCACAAATGAGGTCATTAGTGAAGGATTTGCAGGAAACCCAGGAAGAGCGGGATGAAGATGAATGCATGAAGAAGTCTTTTCAAGAAAGATGTCTAGGGAAGGAACCACAGTCAGCTAACGTCCAGATGGGTAAGGAGGAAGTAGAAGACCCTCTCGCTGGCCTAACTCAGGACGAACCCGAATATTACCATGACCTGTTGAGTGACACTGAATATTACGAGGATGTGGCCTGCCCAAGTTGTGAGGAAAACTCCCAAAGTGCTGAAATCAGGATGAAACACTTAAGGTCTAAGGAACATAGAGAGTTGGTGGCGCTACAGCTGGCAGCCGAGAAAGGAGCCCCGAGAGTCTCAAAAAGGCAGAAAAGAAAAAGAAGAGGCAGAAGACAATAACTATCTAAAATATTATCACTTGTACCAGCTCAGGAGGGGACCTACGAAAGGAGCTAAATTAGTTGAAAAGTGGGAAATTATCAAGACAGCCAGTTGGTTATAAAAGCCGGCACTGCCGGTTCAACAGGACGAAAGTTCAAGCTGTTACGTCAAGGAAAAGGCTATGGAGGAGTCACACTATCCATGTGAACCGGCTACACCAAAGAGATGTTGTTCGGACCAAGTCAAGATCGGAGACTGAATCTGTGAACTGTTCCCGCAGAGACTGACTTTGTGGACTGTTTCCCACCGAGATTATATCTGTAAAGTGTTTTATATGAAGTTGAAGATATGTATGTTAATGGGACTCTGTAAGTAATAAGCTAAAAAGGGAGGATTGTAGTGTATGTACCCGTCTACCTTTAAGGAAACTATTGTATGTAACCGTTCACCTTTAAGAGAACTATTTTAGGTGTGGCACTACTTGTTTGGCTTCTGTATACTGTAATACCGACAGTGACCACACCAGTATATAAGTGTTGTGGCAGGATTGCTGGGGCAGATTCGCCCTGACCTTCGAATAGTAAATACCTGTTTGTTTGTTACTCCTGAAGTCTGTGTCGTTATTAACAGTACAACCCACAGACTTTACACTAGGGCTTACGTATGGTGGCCGGGTATTGACCAACAGATTGAGGAGTTAACGAAAAGCTGCGCTGGGTGTCAAAAAGTGCAAAATGCACCTCCGATAGCACCGCTACACCCATGGGAATGGCCTTCAGCCCCATGGCAACGCGTACACATTGACTTTGCTGGTCCATTCATGGACTCCATGTTCCTAATCGCGGTGGACGCACATTCCAAATGGCCAGAAGTCATCAAGATGAATACCACTACTTCAGAAAAGACAATTGCGGTGTTAAGAACAATATTCGCAAGGAACGGATTGCCAGAACAGATCTGTTCGGACAACGGACCACAGTTTGTATCGGAAGAATTCCAACAATTCTTAAAGAAGAATGGAGTTAAACATTATACCTCTGCCCCATATCATCCGGCGACAAACGGGTTGGCTGAAAGATTTGTCCAGACATTCAAAAAGGCTATTAAGGCCATGAATGATGATCAGATTCCGCTGCAACACAAGGTCGATAAGTTCCTGATGTCATATAGAAACGGCGATCATGCCGTGACTAACCAAAGTCCTGCTATGATGTTTTATAACAGGAGGTTGCGGTCCAGGTTGGACTTGTTAAAACCAAATGTGCGGAGGGAAGTGGAAAACAAACAGTTTCGGCACATTAACAGCAAGACCACTCGAACTTTCGATGTAGGACAACCAGTGATGGCAAGGGGCTATGGAAACGACAAATGGCAGTTCGGAACAATCCGGGCCAGACAAGGACCTCTGATGTACACCGTAGATATTGGTCATAATGTGATAAGGCGTCATGCGGATCAACTGGTAGAGTCGAGAGCAAGGGTCGAACCCATGGTTGTGACAGAGACAGCTGTGGAAGACGTTCATGAACCTGAAGCATCTACCTCGGCTGAGAATGTATTTGATGATGATGACACCCAATACATTGGCAACCAACTAGAGGAGGCACCTCAACAACAAGAATCAGAGACCACTGAAAGGCGTTATCCAAGCCGAATCAGAAAGCCTCCTGAGAGACTGAACCTTTGAACTGTTATACCTGAAGTTATATATGTATATATGTTATGTTTATTTGGGGATATGACTGTTAAGCTAAAAAGGGAGGATTGTGGTGTATGTAACCTTTTCCACCTTAAGAGAACTTAAGCCTGGTCCACCTTAAGAAAGGTACTACTTTCTTTGGCTGCTGTATACGTAATACCGGTGGTGACCACACCGGTATATAAGCACAGTGTAATAATATTGTATTCAGTATAGTCCGACCTCCAACCAGTAAAGACCTGTTGAATTTACTCTTGTGGTCTGTGTAGTAATTCTCACTATAACACACAGACTTAACAGGTAGTGCTGGGTGACTTACAGTGCGTGGGGCAGGAGGAGCAAATAGTGATGGCAGAGGCAGAACAGGGGCTTGTTGGTGAGGTGGCGAGCTTCGTCACCTCCTCAGCTGCAGTGCCTAGGTTTTCTGAATAGGGTTGCCACCTCTGGTTGGATGTATTCCTGGAGGGTTGATCACGTGACATTTGATCAGATGATGTTTGGTCACATTACATCAGATCACATGACATTTACCCTGCAAGTCTGGTGAAAAGTCCCACCATAAATCTTTCCTCATCAGATGTTGGACCTACTTGTGCATTTTCGACACTTACTGTTTTCCTTTTAGATTTCCAGCATTCTCTCTTTCCTGGTGGTGGTTTTGATTCTCCCTGGTGTGTCCAAGACATTGACCGGTCAGGACTTCAGCTAGAACTGCTGTGCAGTGTGATGCCATTCTTCTTGTGGCCAACAGGTATCAACATCGATCACAAACAAACCCCAATCACCATCTTGGCTCATCTTGTCGCCGCCCACTTGCTTATTGTTTTATATGAACAGATGAAAATGATGGGCAGGGAAAGACCAGCTGGTCCATCAAGCCTGCCCCACACTCGTGATGGCCGGAGCATCGCGACTAGACACTTTCTACCAACAGGCTCCCACCCGCCCACCGCCTCACCTCCCACAGCCCTGCAATCTCCTGGGGGAGGCAGAATACCAGCGGAAAAACCCAGGACCAATAAGGGAAAAATACTCTTGGAAAATTCCTCTCCAACACCCTCAGGCAATGGAAACCAGTCCAGGAGGTCACACAGACCAAGTGTTGTCTATGAAGACACTTACCTTCTATATGATATGATCCTTGCCTCAGTCAGGAACCGGTCCTGCTCCCTCTTGAAGGTGTGCAGAGAGTCAGCACCCACCACACCAACCGGCAACACATTCCAGAGACTCACTACTCTGGGAAAAGAACAACCGCCCAATATCCAGTCTATTCCTACTCTTACACAGTTTAAACTCATGTCCCCAATCTGTCAAACTGGAATAATCTAACAATAGGGACACGATCCAGCCCTTTCATTATTTTAAAAACCTCTATCAGGTCACCTCTAAGTCTATGCTGCTCTAAAGTAAATAGACCCAGCTGCTTAAGCCCATCTGGCTGCTTAAGCCCATCTGAGTAACTAAGGTTATAACCACTAATGGGCTTCATCGCCATTCCACACAGCCGTAAGGCAGATTGATTTTATAGCAGATAAAATATCCAAAATTAGAAAGCAGAATAACCTCGAATACTTGCCATGTTCCATTTATACTGAATGCAAATCGTAGTTACGAATGACGTGCAGGCCCCGTGGTGGCTTCAAATTTGAAAACATGGTGTTGTAGAGTAGATACAGCATGTCAGGGGACTGTAAATTAGATTTGGGAGGCATACGTTATGTTTAAGCGGATTTATACTTTACAACCAAATGGGTCTCGCTAATCAGGCTGCACAAACATTGGTAGTGGATTATTTATTTTGTGCTTGGTGAAAAGGCAAAATATGATGCCTTGCAGCGAATAGAAAGCTATTTTCTCCCTGATTGCCAGCAACAGTGCCCAAGAGATCAATTGTCAATTCCGAGAGACTACTGGACAATCCTGGAAGATTGGCAACCCTATTTCTGAGCCCACAAGAGGAATTTGCAGTCCACACAGGATTATTTACAGAAGTCACTTGATACTGCTGAAAATACCTGCTGGCTAGGAGTGTAGGGAAGTCCACTAGCTCCTTCTGTACAGTCATGCAGGAAGGATTGTCCGCATTGAAGTCTACCATGAAGTACATGGTAGCTCCAGAGGCTTCTGCAGCAGGTTGTGCCACTATCTCTGACTATGGCTTCCCCTCTGATTGAGAAACCCTACCCTCTCTCGAACATGCTTCCAAAGAGATTCAAACATGTCATCAGCACGTGACTGCGCAAATAGAATAAACACCACACTCTTAAAGCCAAACAATGGAGTCTCTATTTAGTCATGAAAATTGAAGTGCTCCTCCTACCGCCTTGAACATCTTGGAAAAATGGCCTTAATCTCGTTGAGAAAATATGCCAAGGCCAGAGACTGGGATCGTCATCTTTGGATTCTTGTTTTGTTGCTGTCCTTCAAAAGAGTATAAAAAAGCTAATGTTAGTTTTGAAATCCCATAAGGACATTAATGCAATACTCTGGCTGAATATCATTACGTCTACTTTAATTGAATGCCCTGTTTTATATATATCACTGCTAAGTGCAAGGATTTAAATTGATTTATGCTCAATTTTGCTTTTGGGAAAACAATGTGGTGTATTGAATGCTCTTCAATGTCATTGGAATAACATATCCATCTTCTGCAGCTACTTATTTTCCTTATGTGCTTCACACATTAGCAGCAAGTGGAGAACACACCATGGGAACTGTATCTCAGCAACAAACAACTAAATAAAAACCATAGGACAGAAAATGGTCGCAAAGCTTGCCTCAGTATTACTTCACTGGTCACTACTAATAGAGCTTTTTCCATTCAACATCATCTTCTGCTTTCTACTGTCGGACCGTTTTTTTCTCTCATCGCTTTCCTCCCTGTTCCTCTCTGAATCTGAGAGCATTGACGCATCGCTGGGATAGCATTCCAGGCACGTACCTCAACCAACTGACCATTATTGATGTGTGAGCTTTAGCAGAGTGTCAGCAGCTCATTTGCATCAAGAGAGGCTACTTCAGCTAAGCCTCATTCTGTCATCAACAACAACTTGCATTTATATAGCACCTTTAATGTATTAAAACGTCCCAAGGTGCTTCACAGGAGCGTTATCAAACAAAATTTGACACCGAGCCATATAAGGAGATATTAGACCAGATGACCGAAAGCATGGTCAAAGAGGTAGGTTTTAAGGAGCGTCTTAAAGGAGGAAAGAGAAGGAGAGAGGCGGAGAGGTTTATGCAGGGAATTCCAGAGCTTAGGGCGTTGGTAGCTGAAGGCATGACCGCCAATGGTAGAGCGATTAAAATCAGGGATGCACAAAAGGCCAGAATTAGAGGGGCACAGAGATCTCAGAGGGTCATAGGGCTGGAGGAGATTACAGAGATAGGGAAGGGTGAGGCCATGGAAGGATTTGAAAACAAGAATGTGAATTTTAAAATCGAAGCAATGCTTAACTCGGAGCCAATGTAGGTCAGCGAGCACAGGGGTGATGGGTGAATGGGACTTGGTGCGAGTTAGGACACAGGCAGCAGAGTTTTGGATGACCTCAAGTTTATGTAGGGTAGAAAATAGGAGGCTGGCCAGGAGTGCGTTGGAATAGTCAAGTCTAGAGGTAACAAAGGCATGGATGAGGGTTTCAGCAGCAGATGAGCTGAGGCAGGGGTGGAGTCGGGCGATATTACTGAGGTGGAAATAGGCGGTCTTAGTGATGGTGCAGATATCTGGTCGGAAGCTCATCTCAGGGTCAAATATGACACCAAGGTTGCGAACAGTCTTGTGCAGCCACAGACAGTTGCCAGGGAAAGGGATGGAGTCAGTGGCTAGGGAACAGAATTTGTGGCGGAGACTGAAGACAATGGCTTCGCTCTTCCCAATATTTAGTTGAAGGAAATTTCTGCTCATCCCGTACTGGATGTCGGACAAGCAGTGTGACAGATTATAGATCGTGGAGGGGTCGAGAGAGGTGGTGGTGAGGTTGAGTTTGGTGTCGTCACCGTACGTGTGGAAACATGGTGCGATTTTGGATGATGTCGCCAACGGGCAGCATGTAGATGAGAAATAGGAGGGAGCCAGAGAAAGCTCCTTGGCGGACACCAGAGGTAACGGTGCGGAAGCAGGAAGAGAAGCCATTGCAAGTGATTCTCTGGCTACGACTGGATAGATAAGAATGGAATCAGGTGAGTGCAGCCCCACCCAGTTGGATGACAGTGGAGAGGCATTGATGGAGGATGGTTTGCTCAACCATGTCAAAGGCTGAAGACAGACCAAGAAGGACAAGGAGTGATAGTTTGCCATTGTCATAGTCACATAGGATGTCATTTGTGACTTTGATAAGAGCCGTATCGGTATTGTGGCAGGGGTGGAAACCTAAGGATTTAGAGGTTAGAGATGGGGCGGTAGTTTGCAATGACGAAGGGGTCAAGGGTTGGTTTATTGAGGAGAGGGGTAATGAAGGCAGGTTTGAAGGAGAGGGGGTCAGTACTTGAGGAAAATGAACCATTAACAATATCAGCTCACATGGGAGCCAGAAAGGGAATTTGAGTGGTCAGCAGTTTAGTGGGAGTAGGGTCGAGGGAGCAATAGGTGGTTCTCACTTGATCTTCAGACACATGCACTTCCAGCTAGGGGTCACTGCATATCGACAAAGAGTGGACACACTATCTAATACCAAGGGTTACTAGCCTAGTCTGTACAGCTTAGCCATTCACTTGGTAAATGCATTGAGCCATCAGAGGAGCTTAGCCAGGTTTGGATCCAACTGTATAACCTGCCATTAAATTCATGAGTCATAGGTTTCCCACAAAGACTTTTAAATAAAACTTCACACATGTTTTCTGGAAATCTTAATAAATAATACCTATTGGATAGACCTCAGACATAAATTGGCTAACTCCACAAAGATACCTGCGTCTGGAATTTGCCCTGGAATGGGTACAAACATGGCTGATTTCTTTCCCTGGTTTATGCATCTAATTGTTCCATGCTAACTACGTGATCAGTACTACTACTACTACTTTCGTATGACGGGAAAAGCTTATAATGGAATGTCTAGTTTGGCTATCCATTCGATGGCCTCCTGAGATGCACTCTGTAGAAATGAGGTGCCTCATGAAACAGATCTTAGCAGGCAGGTTGATGTGATGTGTTCCATGATCTGGGACTCGCACTTCTGGTCATCCCTCATCTTCCACTTGTGGAGCATGAGGCTGCATTGTCCACGCCCTGTGCAGACTCGGTTGAGCGTTGTCCACTGTCTTCCAGGGAGGTCAGAGCCAGGGACCTCTGCAGTTGGGTCAATGATGAGGTGTTGGTTCTTTATGTTTCATGCATCCCACGATTCCGTCCATCTGGATAGTGAGTCGATACCAGTTGCGTGAATATTGGCTGCCGTTTCCCAGAACGGCCGGTGTGATTTTAAGCACTTTCCTGGTGGGTTTTCAAGTATTCATGAATGGGAAGGTCGATGTTGCTCCTGATTTTTCCCACCTCAAGGAGCGAATGGCAGGCAAGGCAATGTGGGACAGCACTGGGAGCCACTCAGTTGGAGTGGACACAAGCGTTCCTGAAACCGTCCTCATAGCGGTGTTTAGCTGCACGTCCATGACCTTTGTGTGGCGGCTACAGGACCATGAGACAGAGCAGTATTCTGCAGCAGAGTAGACTAGGGCCACTGTTGTGGTGTGAAGTGCCATGACATTCCAGCGTGTTTCTGGACCAGGTTCACCCTGGATTTTATTCTTTGGCTGGTGTTGGTGAGATGAAGCTGATAGGTGAGACTCCTGTCCAGGGTGACGCCCAGGTATTTTGGGTGGGGTTCATGGTTAAGTCGCCTTCTGCAGAAGGAAACGTTGAGTTCTTTCCCGGCAGCATTGTTGTTCAGAAGGAACGCCGGCACAACTGTTTTCTCTGGGTTAGGGTGGAGGTGCCAGGTCCGTAAGTAGCATTCCAATAGGTCCAGGTCACTTGTGAGTGTCCTATTTGCTTCCTCTAGCGTTGATGCCTGCATAATTGGTATAGGCAAACTTGCGTAATTTGGTGTAGAGCATGTCCGGCGTGCAGATGTTGAAAAGGCCGGTTCCCATAGACCAGTGAACTTATTACAAAATAACACTCATACTGCTCAATTTTTGAATAGTATAGATAGTCAGGTATAGGATCTATGTACAGGAAACTTTGTGCTATCCGGCACCCACGGGACCGAGCTGTTGCCGTCCCATCAAAACTGCCGGACAAACCAGCGCTAATGTTGAAACATACGGAGATTTTGAGCTCCGTATCTGGCAACAAACCCTGTTGCTTAGCAACAGCTTCTAAACAGTCTTGCAAGCATCTCTGTAGCTTAGCAACAGCTTCAGCGAGACCTTGCAGAGCTTGACTGTTGAGAAAAAAGCAACAAAAAGAAAAAAAACCTAACGAAACTGCTCCTGATTTTTGCCGGTGGCTTGAGCTTGCCGGACATTTAGCCTCCGGATAACACAAAGTTTCCTGTAGCTGGCTTTGAATTTATGAACAAGATTGTACCACAAATGAGGAGGTTCAACTGCACTGCTTTGCACTCCTTTCTCTGCTGAAGGCATTGGAACCGTGCTAGAAATTGTTCAGTAAGTCCTGGGCATGCCCCAGTATCTCTCCCAAGGTGTGTGAGTAAGCGTTGGCAGGCTTTTAGAAAGCAAAAATGCATAACGGCTAAACTCAATCCTGTCCTCATTTTATGTCCAATCATACACAATTCCAGCAAGAATCTCTGTATAGCAATCATGAACCCTGGCTAATTGTTCCTCTCTTAACCAGGGGTGCTAAGGCCAACCATAGCACAAACTGCCTCCCCAGCTAAGATCAGCTAATTCAACACTTGCGATTTATTCCCACTTTGGTTCTGCCTGGCATTGACTGCTCAGTGGCTGAGTGGGAAAATGTGAAACCTTCCCTCATGATTCAGCCAATGCAGCCTGAAATTTCCTGCAGGAAGCTCCAGGAATGATTGGATTTCCTTCTACCCAGCAGGAAGATGCTGCATCTTGCACCTGATGCAAATTGAGAAGAGCAGGGATTAATCCTACTCCATGGCACAAAGCATTAGTGTTGCAGCATTCAGCAACAGTCCTATCTATTACATGGGAACAGGAGTAGGTCATTCAGCCCCTTGAGGCAGTTCCGGCATTCTATTAGATCATAGCTGATCCGTACCTCAACTCCATTTACCCACCTTAGCTCCATATTCCTTGATATCCTCACCCTAGAAATATCGATCAAATCAGGCTTGAAAGCTCCAATTGGCCCCCAGCATCCACAGCCTTTTGAGGGAGGGAGTTCCAGATTTCCACTACCCTTTGTGTGAAAGAGTGCTTTCTGATTTCACTCCTAAATCGCCTAGCTCTATTTTTAAGATTATGTTACTTCATTCTGGATCCCCCTACTAGTGGAAATAGTTTCTCTGTATCTACCCTATCGAATCCCTTTATCATTTTAAACACCTCGATTAGGAACAGAGGAGTAGGCCATTCCACCCCTCAAGACTGTTCCGCCATTCAATGAGATCATGGCTGATCTGTATCTTAACTCCATCCACCCGCCACGGCTCCATATCCTTTTATACATTAGGCTAGTAAAAATCTATTAACCTCAGATTCAAAGTTATGAATTAAGCAAGCATCTACTGCTTTTTGTGGAGAGAGTTCCACACTTTTCCCACCCTTCGCTTTAAGCACCTTGGGACGTTTTGCTACATTAAAGGCGCTATATAAATGCAAGTTTGTTGTTGTTGTTGTTGTTGAAGTGTTTCCTAACTTCACTCCTGAATGGCTTGGCTCTGGTTGTAAGGTTAAATCCCCTTGTCCTAGACTCCTACCTGGTTTACGGTAATTCACCTGGTCAGCAGCCTTTTGCTGCTGCACTCTAAACCAATTTACAAACAGCGGTTTCGAATCGCTACCCCTCCTTCAGTTCTGAGTGGAGGAACTTATAATTAATGATATTAAAATGGACAAGTGGTTTGGATGAGAGAAAAATCAAGTTTTATTACCTAAATAAACTACAATCAAAAGAATAAACTATACCACACGAACACAGTAATTACAGTAAAACTATATAACAGGGGGTTGCAGACGGCGAAAACGAGGGATAAAATGACTACAATGTTATTTAAACAATCTTAGCAATTCCCTTAAATCACCACCCCCTAACTCCTGCTAGGTTGCCTTGCCGAGGAGTCAGAACACCCTGCTCACCTGTGGTCCAGCGAAGTAAAGAGAGCGAGATAGCTTCTCAGCAGCTATCTTATATACCTGGTGAGCTCCTGCTGTTCTGCCCTGCCAGGGCTGTGTGCAAAATTCCCACCCAAAGGTTCCAATACACAAGAGAAAGCTGTGATTGGCTAACTCAGAGTGGTTGGACTGGGTCAATGTGTCTTCCGGAGCTCGCTGGGCTGAAACAAAAGGGAAATACAACTGCTCTTTTGTCCAGAATGCTAGGTGATTTAAAACCCATTCAGTTCTTAAACGGTTCCCATTCAAGATACAAAAGTCTCTTCTGCAGTTTAGATGTATCCACTCGATATTCAAGCAAATGCTAATAGCATTCAATTGCTTTGTAAACAAAGCATTGTCCTGTGGTCACCTGGAACCACTATTGATTGCAACATTGTAGAACGTTTTGTAAACAGGCATCGATTGTCCTGCTGCAGGGGGTGGTGGGGGCTCCCCTTTGATTGGCAGCTCCATTGAACCTTACTTCCAGACACAGAAAGCTGCTTTCCAAGTCCTTTGTCTTCGGCCATGTGGTGCGACAGCCATTTTTATCCCTGGAAATTTAAAAGCACAACGCCCAGGGATTCTTTAATCAAAAAAATTAATCTTCAGAACTGTAAATTATTGCAAATTCTTACAGTCCGCCCTTGGATACTTCCAGCTTGCTTGTAGTATCCTCTTGAAGAAATGAGCAATAATTTCTGACTCCTCACAAACAACCACCCCCTGTATTTACCTAATAGCTATCTGCCACTGATCCCCGTCCCATCTATTTCCCTTAAATTCAAGAAAAAAACCATGGTACGGTAGGCATCCTACAGATACTTCAGTTTTCAATAAGGGGTCTCATACCCCTACACGCTTGTAAAATTATACAATATAAACCAAATTTACAAACACCTTTTACATTATAACTTATTACAAAATATAATCAAAATGATCCCAAGCACGGAGAGGGTCCTACGCCTCTGCTCAACTTGGAGTTGTCACAAAATGATCCCAAGCACGGAGAGGATCCTATGCCTCTGCTCAACTTGGGGCTGTAACATGAGATACAAAAAAAATTATACATTTGAAACAACATGCTTAAATAAACCCTGACCATCACGTGCCGATGATGGGTCGCGAAATTCGAGTGGTTATTGCTCCTCCCACCCGGGCAGTAAATGCACCTTCCACCCCCCTTTGATCGTCTTAAACTTTAAAAACAGGCAGAATGGATTTACAGACCAGCCTGCCCCGCCAGCCCCGAGCCGTTCCCTTGTCCTTTTGTGGAGGCGGGGTACCCTCATGTATAAAATTACCTTGGCACAGACCGAGACCGGGGAGTATGGGATCTCGACTCACAGTCCCTCCCCCTCCCGTCTTCCCTCGACTGGCTGCAGAAAATGATGGGTGCCTGTGTGGCGGCTGTCTCTGGCCCCACACAAACTTGGATCCCAGATCCGGCCACCAACTCATCCTTCCCAGCCACACTTATCCTCTTTGCCCGTGGGCCCCCGGGTGAGTTCCTCCCTTCACCGACCCCACCCACGCGACTCTTGGGTCTCCCCCTCCCTTACAATCTTTCCCGGGCCATCGCCACCCACCCCCGAGGAACGCGTCCCTATCACAATGCGCCCGTGCTTCCCCATCGTGACTCCTCACACCAAAGCTATAATACAGATGCCGCCCGTCTCCGGACGGCCAGGCTAATCTCTGGCACTGTCGCAGGTTGCTGCTGGCTGCAGTGAAGCTGGACTGTCTCCTGTCTTTGGTCCCTCGTAGCTTATGGCTGTTGAGTGGGGGCCTCTGTTCTCTGGCTTCTCCCTGGCTCGGGAGACCGCCCCACTCCACTGTAAAGTGGGTGACCATGCTTTCTTAGGCTGGGGCACCTGCTGAGACCTTCTGAGGGGTGTCTCTATGGGGGAAACTTTGGCTGGCAGACCCTGAGCTTGGGTCACAGCCCCAGCTGGCTGGGAACCTTCTCCCCCATGTCCAAATAGCCTGCACTGTATAATGTACCTGGCAGCCTGCCAGTGCAAATCTCTCTCTGGGTTTGTCTGCTCTTCCCTGCCCACTCCTGTGCTGGGGGCAGGTATACTCTCACCACCCGCTGCTGGTGGCTGGAAATTTTGCTCCCCATGTTTCAAACCTGGGGTCAGCTCCCTCCCTATGTCTCCTGCAAGAGGGATTGCTATCCCTGCACCCCCAGGGTCCCACATCATGGGAGGGACCACTCTAGAAGCGGGCTAGGAAGCTGGTCCCTTTAAACAGGCCACTGCACCTGCGTAAATCTGCTGTTCGGAAGACTGGGGGATTCCTGTCTCCAGACCAGCGACTGCGCATGCGCGGGCAGTCTCCAAGCGATCTTCTGTGAATGAATGGTGATTTCTAATCCCAGGCTGCTGTTTCTCCACTTCTGAGCCACATAATCCTTTTAAATTTGAACTTTGGGCAAAACTAGGGTCCCACTGGGGTAGGGAAGTGTTCCAATTGGTGGGCTGGACAACTTTTCCCTGGAAACAAGTCACAGTGCCTGTTTTTGTAGGCTGTGAACTTGAACTTGCATGGACAGCAAACTCATGTTCCCTCACCCAGGTGGCTTTAAATGGGGAATTTTGGACCTGCCTTTCGTCTGGGGCCAAAACTATCCCCTGTGTGCCTCCCTTGTCCCGGATTTCTGCTACTGGACCTGCTCTACAGGGGTCCCAGAACTCTCCTTCCCTGTTCCCTGGCTTAAACAGCTTACTCTGAACATGAATGGCTCCTCCCCCCACACAAGCCACAGTGCTTGCCTGTGAACTCAAACTTGCTGTGGGCTGAGGATTCCTATTCTCAGGCTCACTCCTCACGGGCGGACCGTACCTCCGTTGTTGGAGGGGGTACACTGGTCCTGGTCCCCGCCTGCCTAGCGGGACCTGCTGGTGTTCTCCTACCACCCAATTGTCCACCCCTCCTCGCTGCCAGAGCTCCTCAAGACTCGGAGCTGTGGGCTGCAGTCTTGGGGTCTCTAATTCCCAATCCAGCACCGTTCTGGGTGCTGCCTGTGGGATGGTTCTACTTGGGCTGCCAGTAAAGTCCAGCTGACCTGCCTTCGGGCTGATCAGACAAATCATCCCCTTTGATGCACTTAAAGCCATGTTAAGGCTTTCTGGCCTAGAAATTCAGTATAGCCACGTTTGGGGCGCTACAGCCGGGTGGCCGCTGAAGTTTGCGCCCGGCGCAACTTCGCGCCACCTTCGCTGATATTCAGTGGCATCGCCCCAAGAGGTTGCTGCTGCGCTAAAACAGGCGATGCACAACTATCATTAGGCGCTAAGCCGGCGGCCCGGGGTGATACCCCCGAGGGTGGGCGCAGCGCAGGTGCGGCGAGTTGCTGATTGACGGCAGACACTCTGGCGCCGGTGAGCTCTTAAAGGGGGAGGGTGGATTTGTTTGCCTGCCACGCCCTGCACACTGCAGCCCTGAAGCAAGGCCTGACCACTGCTGCTTGATCTGTACAACGCCCAGGACTATGGAGAAGGCCAACGTTTGCACCCATTGCAGCCCCCATTATATGTTTCCAATCAATGCTATGGCTCTGAAGTTAAAGACTAGTGCAAAGCTGTGGCCTGAAGCCACAAGTACCTGTGCGAGTGTTGAGCCAAACCAGAAAGCTCTCTACCTTTGTCTCTCTGCAAAGATCCGTCTCTCACAAAGAAGGAGTGTTGCAAAATGGCTGCCATTTCTACTGCAGGAGGAGTGCCCTTTAATTTGCGCCCCCCTCGCCCCGCAGCAACTGGGAACCATTCCCCTCTACCAGTCGCTATGGGCGCCAGGTGCACAATAGGCCGGCGCCACTGAATTTCCGGTTTGGGGTGCACAAAGGGCGTTGCACGATGAAATGACGTCAGGATCTGCGCGCGCAGCTGAGCGTGCGCAAAAGCTTTGCGCCGCCGCTACATCTTTACTGAAGTTGGGGAGAGGCGCAGATCGCGATGCGCCCGGGCACTAGCCGCCTAGCGCCCCACATCTCCTCCTCCTAAGGCGCTAGCGGCTGGCGCAAACAACTGAATTTCTAGGCCTCTATCTCTGCCCTACAGGGGCCATGATCTGCTTCCTCAAACCTTAGGGCACAGGCCAGCTTATAAGCTGCCTTTACTTCCCTAAACTTCTCCTCCTGCTCTGTCTCTTCTGAGGTGAGGCGGGCATTCTCTTCCCGCAGTCTCATCTCGCTCCTCTTTACTCCTATAATTTGGTACTTTAGGAATTCTATCTCGTTCCTTGCATGGCTTTTTCCCTCGCTAGCTTCTTGGGTGAGGTGTGCGATTTCCTCCTGTAGCCTCATCTCACAGTCCCTTGCCTCTGTGACTTCCTGCACAAGGCGCTCTATAAATGCCTGGCATTTCGTGACCTCTAGTGTGAGGCGTGCATTCTCCCGCACCCTCATTCCACTAGCTCTGGCCTCATACACCTCTCTGAGGCGTTCTACCTCCGCCTGGCATTTTCCAAGCTGGGACTCCCAATTCTTGGCCTCTTCAACCTCCTCCTGCACCCTCTTCTCACCCTTCTTAACCCAGCCACCTATACCATGATAGGTCAGCCTACACGCTGCTGCTAACATCCGCAGGGCTACCCACATACTGAAAACAACGAGAGAAACTATAGCTGGTGCTTTCTCCAGATCTAGACCACTTATTAAATCAAAAACTGCCTCCACTCCTACCTGGCTTGCCTTTTGTAAGGGGGGCATCTTTTTGCTGGTTTATGGTAATTTACCTGGCCAGCAGCCTTTGCCTCTGAGCTCTGACCAATTCCAACCTTTTACCTGGTTTACGGTAATTCACCTGGTCAGCAGCCTTTTGCTGCTGCACTCTAGACCAATTTACAAACAGCGGTTCCGAATCGCTACCCATCCTTCAGTTCTGAGTGGAGGAACTTATAATTAATGATATTAAAATGGACAAGTGGTTTGGATGAGAGAAAAATCAAGTTTTATTACCTAAATAAACTACAATCAAAAGAATAAACTATACCACACGAACACAGTAATTACAGTAAAACTATATAACAGGGGGTTGCAGACAGCGAAAATGAGGGATAAAATGACTACAATGTTATTTAAACAATCTTAGCAATTCCCTTAAATCACCACCCCCCAACTCCTGCTAGGTTGCCTTGCCGAGGAGTCAGAACACCCTGCTCACCTGTGGTCCAGCGAAGTAAAAAGAGAGTGATAGCTTCTCAGCAGCTATCTTATATACCTGGTGAGCTCCTGCTGTTCTGCCCTGCCAGGGCTGTGTGCAAAATTCCCACCCAAAGGTTCCAATACACAAGAGAAAGCTGTGATTGGCTAACTCAGAGTGGTTGGACTGGGTCAATGTGTCTTCCGGAGCTCCCTGGGCTGAAACAAAAGGGAAATACAACTGCTCTTTTGTCCAGAATGCTAGGTGATTTAAAACCCATTCAGTTCTTAAACGGTTCCCATTCAAGATACAAAAGTCTCTTCTGCAGTTTAGATGTATCCACTCGATATTCAAACAAATGCTAATAGCATTCAATTGCTTTGTAAACAAAGCATTGTCCTGTGGTCATCTGGAACCACTATTGATTGCAACATTGTAGAACGTTTTGTAAACAGACATCGATTGTCCTGCTGCAGGGGGTGGTGGGGGCTCCCCTTTGATTGGCAGCTCCATTGAACCTTACTTCCAGACACAGAAAGCTGCTTTCCAAGTCCTTTGTCTTCGGCCATGTGGTGTGACAGCCATTTTTATCCCTGGAAATTTAAAAGCACAACATCCAGGGATTCTTTAATCAAAAAAATTAATCTTCAGAACTGTAAATTATTGCGAATTCTTACACAGAGGAGTAGGCCATTCCACCCCTCAAGACTGTTCCACCATTCAATGAGATCATGGCTGATCTGTATCTTAACTCCATCCACCCGCCACGGCTCCATATCCTTTTATACGTTAGGCTAGTAAAAATCTATTAACCTCAGATTTAAAGTTATGAATTAAGCAAGCATCTACTGCTTTTTGTGGAGAGAGTTCCACACTTTTCCCACCCTTTGCTTTAAGCACCTTTGGGACGTTTTGCTACATTAAAGGCGCTATATAAATGCAAGTTTGTTGTTGTTGTTGAAGTGTTTCCTAACTTCACTCCTGAATGGCTTGGCTCTGGTTGTAAGGTTAAATCCCCTTGTCCTAGACTCCACCACCAGCGGGAAAAGTTTCTCTCTATCCTATCAAATCCTTTCAAAATCCTCAATCAAATCACCTCTTAATCTTTTATATTCCAGGGAATATAAGCCTAGTTTATGTAATCTCTCCTCATAATCTAACCCTTTGAGCCCTGGTAGCACTCTGGTGAATCTGTGCTGCATTCCTTCCAAGGCCAATATATCCTTTCTAAGCTGCGGTGCCCAGAACTGTACACAGTGCTCCAGGTGTGGTCTAACCGGTGCTTTGTATAGCTGTAGAAAAACCTTTCCCCTTTATATTCTAGCCTTCTGGTTATAAAGGCTAACCTTTCATTAGTCTTTTTGATTATTTTTTTGCACCTGACTACTACATGTTAGTGATCTGTGTACCTGGACCCCTAAATCTCTTTGAACGTCCACTAGTCCTAGCTTTTCGTTATTTAAATAATACTCAGATCTATCTTTTTTTGGTCCAAAATGGATGACCTGCATTAAAATCCAGCTGCCACAGTTTTGCCCACTCACTTAATCTATCACTGTCTGTAATTTTATGCTCCCATCTACATTACTTACTATGGCACCAATCTTTGTGTCATCAGCAAACTTGGATATATGGTTTGCTGTTGTGTTATCTGAGCCATTAATAAATACTGTATAGTCAAAAGTTGAGGCCCCAGCACAGATCCTTGTGGGACACCGCTAGTCTCTTCCTTCCAATTTGAGTACATACCCATTATCCTCACTCTCTGCCTTCTACTGCCACACCAATCTCTGGACCAGCTCATTAATTTGCCTTCCATTTCATAAGTTTTAGCTTTAGCTAACATATAAAGTCCATATAAACTACATCCATAGATATTCCCCTGTCAACTACTTTAGTTACTTCCTCAAAAAATTCAGTTAGGTTTGTTGGACATTACCTACCTTTTACAAATCCATGTTGGCTCTCTGTTGTCACTCTATCTTTAATTATAGATTCCAATAACTTCCCTACAACAGATATTAGACAAACTGGAGTATAATTTCATGATTTCTCTCATATTTCTTAAATAATGGATGAGATCACCCCTCGACCTTCTAAACTCAATGGAATACAAGCCATATTTGTGCAACCTGTCCTCATAATTTAATCCTTTAAGCCCTAATATCATTCTGGTGAATCTGCACTGTCCCCCACTCCAAGGCCAATGTATCCTTCCTGAGGTGCGATACCCAGAACTAAGCGCAGTGTTTCAACAAGAACAACAACAATTTGTATTTATATAGCGCCTTTAACATAGTAAAACATCCCAAGGCGCTTCACAGGTGGGGTTTGACCAATGCTCTGTACAACTGAAGCATAACTTCCTCACCTTTGAATTCCAACCCCTTTGAGTTAAAGGCCAACATTCCTTACTTTTTGATTACTTTTCGTGCCTGTGCAATAGCTTTTAGTGATTTGTGTACATGGGCAACTAAATGTCTTCACTCCTCCACAGCTCCTAGTCTCTCACAATGAAGAAAATATTCAGATTTGTCTTTCTTAAATCCAAAATGGATGACCTCACACTTCTACACATTGAACCCCATTTGACACATTTTTGCCCACTCACTTGGTCTGTCTGTGTCTCTTTGTACTTCCTGCTTCCATCCACGCAAATTACTATGCCTCCTAACGTAATGTCATCTGCAAACTCGGATATACAATTCTCTATTTCTCCATCCAAGTCATTAATATATATGGTGAAAAGCTGAGACCTCAGACCAGATCCCTTGGGAGTACTACTTGTGACATTCCACCAATCAGAGAACGAACCCTTTATCCCTACTCTCTTTTGCCTACCTGCCAACCAATTACCGACCCATTATTGATGGACTATTAGTGAATATAAAAATTACGTGTTACCTACCTTTTGAAACCCAAATCATGGAAAGATGTAATGGATATCACATAATTGGGAATCATCATTAATGGAGTGAAGAGAAAGTCTCATCTCTTCAAGTATTGCATATTATGGTATGTCTTTCACTTAACCTCCTTTGTGTCAACGGCAATTTGACTTTCTGGGTTGGATTAGTTGTTTGGGTCATCTTCAGTCTAAGGTTGCCAACTCTCCAGGAATCTCCTGAAGCCTCCAGGAATCTCCAGGACACTGCCTCAAGCAATCAGGGGGAAAAATCATTGGGGATTTTAAAACAAAATGTACATTTATTTTCATTTGCTTTGAACACCTTTGTTAATTAGTTATAAAAAATATTGGAGAAAAAAGGCTGTTTGACTAACAGTCAAGAATTATCCAATCAGGTAATGAACAGTCCTTTCCAGTTGGCGTGGGAAGACAGGAGGTCCCGGGGATGGACGTGTTGGGTGACCAATGGCGGGAGCGTGGGGCGGTTGGAAGCCGGAGGCCATGTGTTGAAACCTCTGAGCCAGAGTTGGCAACCCTACTTCAGTCAATTTCGAAAATTAGAAGTTATGACAATGTACCAGTTTATTAAACAGAATTGAATAAAATGAACCCCATTTGTGAGCAGTGCTTCAGCTTAGCTACTGCTGAACAACTAGTGCCAAATCAATGAGGTAATGTTTTGAGGCTTACCACCAGATGGAAACGGGGTGGTAGCGCCCCAAAAATGATGGAGGATAACTTACCGCCCTGTTCATGCTGTGGCTGATGTAATCTTCTCCTGGGGCTACATCTGGCTGGCCAGAGAGCCCCCCACCCACACCGAGTCAGGCACTAAGAGAATTTAATGTGGAAATTGGGACCCTGATTGCTATTTTCGGACAGTACTGGGCGGAGTGTGCTACCCTGCAGCACTCAATTAATGCCTGCAGACTGCCGGCCTGATGCTAATGAGACCCAGCCCTCAAAATGGAGTGGGCTTACCATTAGCACGATTAGGGGCCGGTCACGTGCTCCGCCGGTTGCCCACCCAATAGTTAAAACCTATCCGAGTGCTTCTTTCCTCATCAGGCTATGACACCCAAGCAAGGGGAAATGTTAACTTGTTTATTTTTAGTTTGCATTACATCGGTATTTTCCCTCTCCCTCGCCCTGCAGCCTTGCATGCTGAGATATAAAACGCTCACTAGCAAAAAGGCATTAGACATGAAACTTATATAATATCTCAGCCAATCAGTAATTTGGGTTGTAATCAACTTCCAGCAGCTTATGAGTTACATTTTGAATTCTGGATACATATTTTACATGGAGGAATATGTTTAAACATTGAGTTTGACACAGTTCAGAAAACAAATGAGTTCATGTCTGACCTACTCATTGATCTGTTTTTCCATTCTTCAGGGCAATAAACCATTAGACTTGAAATAAATCATTTGCTTTTCAAGCAATTCTTATGTTCTTGAATAAGGGAATGTTCAGAAGCTTGCGTTGTAATCGCAGTACAAATGAACAAGGCTCCTGGGAGCTTTGGTTCCCAGCTGTGAATGGAATGGTTTCATTGCTTGGTCCATTGACTTAATGATTGTAAGCAAAAAGTAAGTAACTGATTGTGCTTTGCCGGAGAATTGTAAGTGACCTTGCCTCAACAGTTACAAATCAAAAGCTAGTAACAATCAGATTAGGAGCCCGGTTTATTGCTCAGTTATTGCAAGAAAGGAATAACTATTTTTAAAAAAGGACAAGGCTGGTTAAAAGCTGAAGAGCCAATTGTAAGAAGTGATGGCTAGATTTGGGAGACTGGATGGTGAAGACAGTAGCCTTCCATCACTAGGAAAGGGGTTTAAAGCCAACCCAGAGTGATGGGATGGAAGCCAACTCTTCCTCCTGCCTGTCAGAGTCCCCCTGACATGAGTTTGCTCAATTTTGATTCGGTTCCTAGTAATGAGTGTCCATGATACAAATCTGCCACTGAATTAGCAATCCAGAGGACACATGATGGTTGATGTGGGAAATGCAAAAAAATGTCACACTGGTGCAATAGGGGTTGTTCTGGGACAGAGCAGAGGAAACATTACTTTGCATCTGGTCCATGCTATACTGAGTGTTTGATGATGAAAATGGGATTTTGAAATAGAAAGTGTTTCTGTACATCCTCACTTTGATGTGCACTAAAATTAATACATAAAAAAGTGAAGAGGGCAGTCTAATTAAGATAAAAGGCCACCCATAATGTCTACAAAAGCAAAATACTGCGGATGCTGGAGATCTGAAATAAAACAGAAAATGCTGGAAATACTCAGCAGGTCAGGCAGCATCTGTGGAGAGAGAAACAGAGTTAACGTTTCAGGTCGATGACCCTTCGTCAACCATATGTATATATGGTTGGAGAAAAGAGTTTTATAAACCAATCCGCACTATGATTTAAGCAAAAAATGAAAAGGAAGACTTGCATTTATATAGCGCCTTTCAGGACCTCCCATAGCACTTTACAGTAAATGAAGTACTTTTTGAAACATAGACATTGTTGTAATGTGGGAAACACGGCAGCCAATTTGCGCACAGCAAGGTCCCACAATCAGCAATGTGATATTGAGTAGATAATCTATTTTTTAGTGATGATGGTTGAGAGATAAATATTGGCCAAGACACCAGGATGAACTCCCCTGCTCTTCTTCAAACTAGGTGCCATGGGATCTTTTATACCCACCTGAGAGGGCAGACGGAGCCTCAGTTTAATATTTCATCCGAAAGACGCTGAGACACTGAGTGTCAGCCTAGATTTTGTGCTCAAGTCTCAGGAGTTGGACTTGAACCCATGACCTTGTCACTCAGAAGCGAGAGTGCTGCCCACTGAGACACGTCCAGAGTGATTTGACTGACAGAATTAGATGTCCAAATAAAATGATTTTGAACTCATATCTGTAAATTTAATCTTCAAATCAAGCTTTTTGAGAATTCATTCAGGTTCACTTGCATTTATTTGGTGATCGAGGTGATGGTGCATTGGGCTCTCCTGGGTCACATAGGACCATCAGTAAGTTTATTTTACTTGCATTTTTTTCCCAATCTGTGAAATCTCAAGCCCTGAAATTGTACTGTGGGACACGAGTGTACAAATGTGCAATGGGATTAATGTGCTCCTAGTGCAGCTAGGTTTACCAATCCTCCAGGACTGTCCTGGAGTCTCCAGGAATTATAAATTAATATCCTGCCTTTAGCAACCTCTTGGGGGTCTCCGCTCGTGGGGCATGGGTAAGACAGGGACGCTAGATCCAGGAGGTAAATGCAAGGGAACTTACCTCCTGGATCCAGCAGTCCTCGTCTTACTTTAGCTGGCGGGTTCTCCAAGGCCTGAGAAACACGACCAGCTGAAATTAAATTTGTAATGGTGGTTAAATCTGAGGCACGCCAGCCTCATTATAATATTTAAACGAGGGACCCGCCTCCTGGGAGCGGGTTGGCTGCCCGCCCTCATCCTCACCTCCGTTAAAACCGGAGGTGGCCGGGTTGGGGTCGGGATTCAGTTTTTTAGCACTTTAGCTTCTCACCCGACCCCAACCCCCCCCAAACCCCCCCATTGACACTGGCACTATTGCAAACCCAACCGAGGCATTCACACTGGTACAGAAAGAGTGTCTACAAGGCCAAATATATTCATTTAAAATGTTTAGCAAAATTTGCATATAGATGCAAACATAATGACATAAATCATATAAAAACCCTGACTGTGCCAAATGTACTGAATAACACAGTGATGAGAATTTAAAGTTATTGTATGGAGTATACCTGTCCATCAGTGTCTGTCTCTGTCTCTTCCTTTCGCTTGCGTCGCCCAGTGAGGCCATTTCTTTCAAGATGTAGCTAGGTTAGCTTTAACACAAGATTATAGAGCGAGCAAAGTGATTACTGCCGTGATGACTTCGGTTGTCTCTGGGGATTGTCAAAGATTTTCTTTCCGTCCATTAGAAGTACTACCTTTGATACAGCGCAGGAAAATGTATTCATTAATGTGTATTCATTCCATTCATCAGGTGGTCCCAAGCTCCCTTTAGTTGTGGCAGTTTGTCAGGTTTGTGTGCTGACAGGAACAGGCCCCAGACACCCTGGTGCTCTCTCAGCTCCATAAATAAACTGTACATCACCTGCTCTGACTGACAAATGTCCTAGTCTGTGGTGTTGTGGATTCTTTTAATTAGACTCAGACAAGCGGAGAAAACAAATATGTGAGCTTTAATTAATGCTAAGGCATTGCACATGCCAGTATTAAAATTAAAGCTCGTGGAATTGAAGGCAAATTATTGACTTGGTCCAAAGATTGGTTAGGCAGTAGAAGACAGAGAGATGGGATAATGGGTATTGTAAAGTCTGTGGGTTGTATAGCGAAGTAATACACAGACTACAAGAGTAACTTTAACAGGACTTTACTATTCGAAGGTCAGGGCGAATCTGCCCATTAAACCCTGACACCGCACTTATATACCGGTGTGGTCACCGTTGGTATTACAGTATACAGCAGCCAAGGCAAAGTAGTGCCACACATAAAATAGTTCTCTTAAAGGTGGACGGTTACATACAGTAGTTCTCTTAAAGGTAGAATAGTTACATACACTACAATCCTCCCTTTTTAGCTTACAACATACTTATTCCCCATTAACATAACATCATAACATATATACAACTTTATGCAAAACAGTTCACAGATTCAGTCTCTCTGGAGGTTTCCTGACTCTATCCGGATAACGCCTCAGTGGTGTAGTAGTTTTCGGCGGGGTAGTAGGTTCTTCTGGTAAGGTCGAGTCGGCTTGAAGGACAGTGTCAGGTTCATCTGATTCCAGTATCACCAGATCGGAGGTAGGTGTTCTGGGTATCTCTGCTTCAACATTAGCAGTGTAAGGTTGTGGAGTAGGTTGGCTCTTTGTGGATGACCCTATGACCTGGTCAACATGGCGCCTTATTATGCTGTCACCAATGTCCATGGTATACAGCAGCGGCCCTAGCCTTTTTACAATAGTTCCAGGCTGCCATTTCTCGGTACGGTAGTCCCGGGCCAAAACTTGTTGACCTATCTGAAAAGATCTAGTTGGCCTTTCATTCATGCCCTGGAATTGCCGGTTCTCTACGTCCCTTCTGACGTTTGGCTTAATCAAATCCAGCCGGCATCTCAGTCTTCTATTGAAAAACATCATGGCGGGAGTTTGATTTGTGACCGCATGTGTTGCATTCCTGTACGCCAACAAGAAGTTATCTACTTTATGTTGTAAGTTGATGTTTTCATTACCCATGGCCTTTATGGCCTTCTTGAAGGTCTGGACAAACCTTTCAGCTAATCCATTGGTGGCGGGATGGTATGGGGCTGACGTGTAGTGCTTGACCCCATTGCTTTTTAAGAATTTCCTGAATTCTTCGGACACAAATTGCGGTCCATTATCAGAACAGACCTGTTCTGGCAGCCCATTCCTGGCAAACATGGTCCTTAATACTGTGATGGTTTTTTCCGTGGTGGTGGAGGACATCTTTATTACCTCCGGCCACTTGGAGTGTGCATCCACCGCTATTAGAAACATTGAGTCCATAAATGGACCAGCAAAGTCGATGTGTACCCTTTGCCAAGGAGATGAGGGCCACTCCCATGGATGCAGAGGAGCTTGTGGTGGCGCATTTTGGACCTTCTGGCATCCTAGACAGCTCTTGGTTATTTCTTCGATGTCTCCATCAATACCTGGCCACCACACAAACGCTCTTGCTAGGTTCTTCATTTTCACTCCACCCAGATGCCCCTCGTGAAGCTCCTTTAGCACCTTATGCTGAAGTTTGGGTGGAATCACCACTCTCGATCCACACATCAAGGTTCCTCGGCACACTGACAGCTGTTCTTTTCTTTGCGAAAATGCTGGCAGCGTTGGTTCGCCATGTGCTGGCCATCCCTCCACTGTTAAATCGTAGACTCGTGAGAGAGTCGGGTCATTCCTTGTTTCATTCTCGATCATCGAATTTGTCACTGGTAGACATTCTACTATGGACGAGTGGAACATCTCTACCGGGTCCACTGCAGCCGCCTCTTCAACTACCGGCAACGGTAGGCGCGATAACCCATCAGCATTTCCATGCTGTTTGGAGCTTTTGTATTCGATGTCATATTGGTGTGCCCCAAGTAACACGGACCACCTCTGTAACCTTTGCGCTGTCATAGTGGAAACGGCCTTGTTAGGGTTGAATATGGACACCAACGGCTGGTGGTCTGTCAGTAATGTGAACTTCTTGTCCTGCAGGTAATGATTGAATTTCTTTACTCCCCACACAAGGCTGAGGGCCTCCCTACCTATCTGGGCATAATTTCGCTCAGCGGAGGTCAATGATCGGGACGCAAATGCGACTGGCCTTTCCGAGCCATTTGGGAACCTGTGTGAAAGTACTGCTCCAATTCCATAAGGGGAAGCATCACAAGCTAGCCGAAGAGGTAACGTTGGGTTGAAATGAGCCAACACTTCCTCAGAGGTAATCAACGCCTTGCTTCTGCGAAAGGCCTTTTTACAGTCCTCGCTCCACTTCCATGGCACTTCTTTCCGCAACAGAGTATTCAGCGGATGCAACACCGTGGATAAATTTGGCAGAAACTTGTGATAATAATTAATCAACCCCAGAAACGATCTCAACTGTGATACGTTTTCCGGAGCGGGGGCCTTCACGACAGCTTCTATTTTGTCAGGCGACTTGTGTAGCCCCTCTTGGTCAATGACATGACCGCAGTACGAGATCCGTTTCTGGAAGAACTCACATTTCTGGCGATTAATTCGAAGGCCATATTCCTTCAACCTGGTGAGCACCCGTTTCAAATTTGTGAGGTGTTCCTCTTCGTCTTCTCCCGTAATCAGGATATCGTCCAAGTAACACTGCGTGCTTGGAATACCTTGTAAGACCTGCTCCATTGCCCTCTGCCAAATTGCTGGAGCCGAAGCTACTCCAAAAACCAGTCTATTATAACGATACAAGCCTCTGTGCGTGTTGATTGTGAGATACTGGCGCGACTCTTCCTCGACTTCCATTTGTAAGTATGCTTGTGCCAGGTCTATCTTGGTGAAGTGTTGCCCGCCAGACAATGAAGCAAAGATATCCTCAATCCGCGGAAGCGGGTATTGTACCGTGTGAAGCACCGGATTAACTGTGATCTTGACGTCTCCGCAGATGCGGACCTTTCCCAGTCCCCCTGGCTTGTTACTTGATGAAGACTTCATGACGGGAACAATGGGCGTGGCCCACTCACTCCAGTCCACCTTAGACAGTACCCCTGAACGTTCAAGCTCTTCCAGTTCTGCCTCCACAGCAGGTCGTATCGCGTAAGGTACCGATCTGGCTTTGAAAAATTTTGGGCTTGCATGTTCTGCAATCTTGATTTTTGCTTTAATTCCTCTCAGTGTTCCCAGTCCTTGCTGGAATACCTCTTTAACTTCGTCCAATATTCTGGACAACCGTTCAGGTTTGACCTCTTCCTTTCCGGAATCTACCGTCATTGTGTTTAGCGAATGCCAGTCTATCTTTATTTTCCTGATCCATTCCCGTCCCAGAAGTGGTGGACCTCCCTCGGGCAGCACATACATGTCCATCCTTTGGTGATCTTTGTCCTTGTATCGCACCTTGACTTCTATCTTTCCGATGGGGTATACTTTGTGCCCCGTGTATGTCTGCAATACCATCTCCGTATCCCGTAGGGGAATATGTTTGAATAACTTTTTGTAATCATGCTTATTCATGACCGTCAGCGCCGATCCGGTGTCCACTTCCATTTTCACTTGGACTTTTGCAATCTGTAGTGTGATCCAGATAGTTTGTCGGTCAGCTTCTTTACTCACATTGTGAATCCTCAGACTACCCAGTTCCTTGCTGTTGGAGTCTGCGTCTGAATTCTGTTTATCTGGACTCTTCCCAGTCACCTCATGTACCTTTCTGTACTTCTTCTGCGGTGACTTATTATTGCTGGTCATCTTTCCTGCCCGGCATACCTTAGCTATGTGGCCAAGCTTGCCACATTGCCTACATTCCTGGTTTTTAACCCAGCATTGGTTCTGGTCGTGTGTTGTCTTCCCACAACGATAACATTTCGTTGTACTCGAAGTCATTTGATCCACTCTGAGTACCGCTGTCTTCCGCTGCATCTCCGCCGTGCCTCTCGCTGCGGCTTCGTGCGATGCTGCAATAAGGACAGCCTTATCAAGTGTAAGATCGTTCTCTTTGAGCAGTCGTTTTTGTGTTCCTTCCTTCGACATTCCGCACACGAACTTGTCTCTCAGTGCCTCTGGCAGATTTACCCCAAACTGGCAGTATCTTGCTAGCCTCCGCAGTTCAACCAGGTACTCCGCGTTGCTTTCCTCTTTTCGTTGCATTCTCACGTAAAATTTAGATCGATCCGCTAACATCAGCGGTGCGGGGTTAAAATGATCCTTCAGGACAGCAACAATATTAGCGAAAGACTGATCTGCCGGTTTAGCTGGTGATAGAAGATGCTTCAATAACCCGTATGTTCTCGCACCCATTAAGTTTAGTAAGGTTAGAGCTTTTTCATAATTTGCTAACTTATTGGCCGTACAATATATCTCGATGCGTTCTACATACGTGGGCCAATCTTCCACCTCGGCATCGAACCCGTTGATGTTACTACGCTTAGGCATCTTCACCTCTTCCTGAGAAACAACAACAATATTCTTTAACTTTTTCTTTTTTTATTTTTCCAAGATGGCGGTTTCCCGCGCTTATCTTCTTTCCCTGCCCAATTTCAAAATGGCGGTTCCCGCTTCTGTCTTCTTCCCCGCCTACTGGTGGCTTCCCGCGTTTCTTCCCCTGGCGGGAGGGGTAAGCTTTCCCTCGGGCAACGGCCGCTGGCTTTCGCGGTTCGCAGCCTGTGCGTCGGCTTCAGTGTGTTCCCTTCTCTCGGCAGGGCAACCGGCGCTGGGTACAACCCGTTGGCGGCGAACAGTTTCAGCCGCTGGGCTGGTTCTCGCTCAGCCTTCCTTGCTCGGGCTCTGTCTCTCCCGCTCGCTCGGGCTCCCAATCGCGCCTCCCAGCCCTCTCGCAGTCCGGTGCTTCCCTCCCCGGCTGCGGCTGAGTTCTCCGCGGTTTATTTATTTTATCTCTTCCCGCGCCCTACGATCCCGGTCGCCGCTTTTCGTGGCCCCGGTCGCTGCCGGCCTTTTTCGCCGATCGCGGTCTAGCTGTCTCACGACGCCGTTGCGTCTCCCAGCCCGCTTGTACCGCGGCTTCTGTGCTCCACGCTGCCCCCGTCTCAGCGCCTCTGGGCCCGACTTCTGTCCGGCTCCTTTTCTCCCCCGACCGTGGTCGAGTTCACCGCCCTTCTCCTTCGTTGATTTTATTTATTTTCCCTTTACTCACAGTCACCATGGCCGACTTGCTTCTCGTGCTGCTCGGCTCAAGCACCACCGTGGCAGAAGGGACAATCCGTGCCTGTTGCTGATGGAAGGCTGCGTGTCTGAAGTCTTCCTTCTTTCTTGCTGTGCAGACTCGAGTTTTCTCTCAGCAGAACGACGAGGGCGGTTGCCTCTTCTTGACGCTTCGTTAACTGCTTCGGACGTATTGCTGCACGCAGGGTAAGATCGAACTCGTCGCCACTGTAAAGTCTGTGGGTTGTATAGCGAAGTAATACACAGACTACAAGAGTAACTTTAACAGGACTTTACTATTCGAAGGTCCGGGCGAATCTGCCCAATAAATCCTGACACCGCACTTATATACCGGTGTGGTCACCGTTGGTATTACAGTATACAGCAGCCAAGGCAAAGTAGTGCCACACATAAAATAGTTCTCTTAAAGGTGGACGGTTACATACAGTAGTTCTCTTAAAGGTAGAATAGTTACATACACTACAGGTATGTACTCGAATTGGAAGGAAGTGACTAGTGGTGTCCCACAAGGATCTGTGCTGGGGCCTCAACTATTCATTATATTTATAATGACTTAGATAACAAAATAGATATGCCATAGATCCAGGCTTGCTGATGACACAAAGATTGGTGCCATCGTAAGTAGTGTAGACAGGAGCATAAAATTACAAAGAGACAGTGATAGATTAAGAGAGTTGGCAAAACTGGGGCTGGTGGATTTCAATGCAGGTAAGTGTGAGATCATCCATTCTGGAGCAAAAAAAGATAGATCTGAGCATTTCTTAAATGGTGAAAAGCTAGCAACAGTGGAAATCCAATGAGATTTAGAGGTACACAGATCACTAAAATGTAGTGGTCAGGTATAAAAAATAATCACAAATGCTAGTGAAATGTTAGCCTTTATAACTAGAGTTCTAGAATATAAAGGGCAGGAAGTTTTGCTGCAGCTATACAAAGCACTGGTTAGACCACATCTGGAGCACTGTGTACAGATCTGGGCACCGCACCTCAGAAAGGATATACTGTATTGGCCTTGGAAGGAGTGCAGCACGGATTCACTAGATGTTACCAGGACTCCAGAGGGTTAAATTATGAGGAGAGATTACATAAACTAGGCTTGTATTCCCTGGAATATAGAAGGTTAAGGGGTGATTTGATTACAGTTTTTATGATTTTGAAAGTAATTGATAGGGTAGGTAGAGAAACTTCTTCCACTGGTGGTAGAAAAGGGGCTTTAACGTTAAAATCAGAACCAGGCCATTCAGGAGAGCGGTTAGGTGCACTTCTTCACACAAAGGGTGGTAGAAGTGTGCAAATCTCTCCCACATAAACCAGTAGATGCCAGCTCAATTAATAATTTTAAATCTGAGATCAATAGATTTTTACTAGCCAAGGATATTCAGGGATATGGAGCCAAGGCGGGTAAACATAGAAACATAGAAACATAGAAGATAGGAGCAGGAGTAGGCCATTCGGCCCCTCGAGCCTGCTCCGCCATTCGATGAGATCATGGCTGATCATCCAAACTCAGTACCCCGTACCTGCCTTCTCCCCATATCCCTTGATACCTTTAGCTCTAAGAAATATATCTAACTCCTTCTTGAATATATTTAAAGACTTGGCCTCAACCGCCTTCTGTGGTAGAGAATTCCACAGGTTCACCACTCTCTGGGTGAAGAAATTCTTCTTCATCTCTGTCCTAAATGGCTTACCCCTTATCCTTAGACTATGACCCCTGGTTTTGGACTCTCCGACCATCGGGAACATTCTACCTGCATCGAGTTTCTCCAGACCTGTCAGAATTTTATAAGTTTCGATGAGATCCCCTCTCATTCTTCTAAACTCCAGCAAGTATAAGCCCAATTGACCCAATCTCTCCTCATATGTCATTCCTGCCATCCCAGGGATCAGCCTGGTGAGTCTTCGCTGAACTCCTTCCATGGCAAGAACATCCTTCCTCAGATAAGGCGACCAAAACTGCACACAATACTCAAGGTGCGGTCTCACCAAGGCCCTGTACAACTGCAGCAGGACATCCTTGCTCCTGTACTCAAACCCTTTCGCTATGAAGGCCAACATACTATTTGCCTTCTTCACCGCCTGCTGCACCTGCATGCTTACCTTCAGCGACTGGTGCACAAGGACACCCAGGTCTCATTGCACTTCCCCTTCTCCCAATCCATTGCCATTCAGATAATAGTCTGCCTTTCTGTTTTTGACACCAAAGTGGATAACCTCGCATTTATCCACGTTATATTGCATCTGCCACGCTTCTGCCCAATCACCCAACCTGTCCAAATCATCCTGGAGTTTCTTGGTATCCTCCTCGCAGCACACACGCCCACCCAACTTTGTGTCGTCTGCAAACTTGGAGATATTACATCTAGTTCCCTTATCTAGATCATTAATGTATATTGTGAATAGCTGGGGACCAAGGACTGTTTCCTGCGGTACCCCACTAGTCACTGCCTGCCACTCGGAAAAAGACCCGTTAATTCCTACTCTCTGCTTTCTATCCGCCAACCAGTTCTCTATCCAAGTCAATACCTTGCCCCCAATCCCATGTGCCTTAACTTTACACGCTAATCTCTTATGCGGGACCTTATCGAAAGCCTTTTGAAAGTCCAAATACACCACATCTACTGGTTCTCCCTTATCTATTTTCCCAGTTACATCCTCAAAAAATTCCAGTAGATTAGTCAAGCACGATTTACCTTTTGTAAATCCATGTTGACTTTGTCCGATCCTGTCACTGTTTTCCAAGTGCTCAGCAATTACATCCTTTATAATGGATGTAATTTTCCCCACTACCGATGTCAGGCTTACCGGTCTGTAATTCCCCGCTTTCTCTCTACCACCCTTTTTGAATAGTGGGGTAACATTAGCTACCCTCCAATCCATGGGTACAGTTCCAGATTCCAGCGAATTTTGGAAGATGATCAGCAATGCATCTACTATTTCTAGGGCCACCTCTTTAAGTACCCTAGGATGTAGATTATCAGGCCCTGGGGATTTATCGACCTTCAATCCCATCAATTTCCCTAACACCATTTCCCTACAAATACTGATTTCTTTCAGTTCCTCCCTCTCATCAGATCCTATGTTCTCCAACATCTCTGGGAGGTTATTTGTGTCCTCCTTTGTGAAGACAGAACCAAAATATGCATTTAATTGGTCTACCATTTCTTTGTTCCCCATTATAACTTCCCCTGCTTCTGACTGCAAGGGACCTACACTTGATTTCACTAATCTTTTTCTGTTCACATATCTATAAAAGCTTACAGTCAGTTTTTATGTTCCCTGCAGGCTTACTTTCATATTCTATTTTCCCCTTCTTAATTAATCCCTTTGTCCTCCTTTGTTGAATCCTAAACTGCTCCCAATCCTCAGGGTTACCGCTTTTTCTGGCCAATTTATATGCCCTCTCCTTGGATCTTATGCTATCCCTAATTTCCCTTGTTAGCCACGGTTGAGTCACCCTTTTTGTTTTATTTTTATGCCAAACTGGGATGAACAACTTCTGTAGTTCATCCATGCGGTCTTTGAATGCTTGCCATTGCCTATCCACCATCAACCCTTTGAGTGACATTCCCCAATCAATCCTACCCAATTCGTGCCTCATACCATCGTAGTTTCCTTTATTTAAATTCAGGACCCTCGTCTCCGAGTCAACTACTTCACTCTCCATCCTAATGAAGAATTCTATCATATTATGATCGCTCTGACCCAAGGGGCCTCGTACCACAAGATTGCTAATTAATCCTCTCTCATTACATAATACCCAGTCTAAGATGGCTTGATCTCTGGTTGGTTCCTTGACATATTGTTCCAGAAAACCATCCCATAAACATTCTAGGAATTCCTCCTCCACAGTATTTTTACTAATTTGGTTAGCCCAATCTATATGTAAATTAAAGTCACCCATGATGACTGCTGTGCCCTTACTGCATGCTTCTCTAATTTCCCTTTTAATGCCATCCCCAACCTCCGTATTACTGTTTGGAGGTCTATATACCACTCCCACTAACGTTTCCTGCCCCTTGATATTTCTCAGTTCTACCCATACAGATTCCGCATCATCAGAGTTAATATCCTTCCTTTCAATTGTGTTAATCCCCTCTTTAACCAGCAATGCTACCCCACCTCCCTTTCTTTTTTGCCTATCCTTCCTAAATATTGAATACCCCTAGATGTTGAGTTCCCAGCCTTGGCCACCCTGGAGCCATGTTTCTGTAATCCCAATCAAATCATATTCGTTTACCTCTATTTGTGCAGCTAATTCATCCACCTTGTTCCTAATGCTCCTTGCATTAAGACACAAAGCCTTCAGGCTTGTTTTTTTAATGCTCTCAGACCTATATGAATTATTATTTACTGTGACCATGTTTGATTTAAACCGTTGAGTTCTTTGCCTTCTAATATTGTTTTTCTCCTTCCTGTCTTTTGCTTTTTTCCTTGTTTCCCTTTCCTCTGTCTTCCTGCTCAGGTTCCCAACCCCCTGCCACTTTAGTTTAAACCCTCCCCAACAGCACTAGCAAACACTCCCCCTAGGACATCGGTCCCGGTCCTGCCCAGGTGCTGGAGTTAGGCCACAGATCAGCCATAATTGCATTGAATGGCGGAACAGGCTCGTGGGGCTGAATGGCCTCCTCCTGTTCCTATGTTCCTACGTGCTTATAGCTCCATGCCTATCTGTTCCTAATTTTTAAAAATGTATTCATTCATAGGATGTGGGTGTCACTGGCAAGGCCAGCATTTATTGCCAATCACTAATTACCCTTGAGAAGGTGGTGGTGAGCTGCCTTCTTGAACCGCTATAGTCCCTGTGGTGAAGGTACTCCCACAGTGCTGTTAGGGAGGGAGCTCCAGAATTTTGACCCAGCGACAATGAAGGAACGGCGATATATTTCCAAGTCAGGGTGGTGTGTGACTTGGAGGGAAACTTGGAGGTGGTGGAGTTTTGATGTGTCTGCTGCCCTTGTCCTTCTAGCTGGTCGCGGGTTTGGGAGGTGCTGCCGAAAAAGCCTTGGCGAGTTGATGCAGTGCACCTTGTAGATGGTACACACTGCAGCCACGGTACTCCAGTGGTGGAGGGAGTGAATGTTTTAGGTGGTAGATGGGGTGTTGACCAAGCGGGTTGCTTTGTCCTGGATGATGTCGAGCTTCATAGAAACATACAAGATGGGAGCAGCAGTAGGCCATTCAGCCCTTCGAGTCTGCTCCGCCATTCAATGAGATCGTGGCTGATCATCCAAATTCAGTACCCTGTCCCTGCCTTCTCCCCATATCCCTTGATCCCTTTAGCCTTAAGAAATATATCCAACTCCTTCTTGAATATATTTAATGAACTGGCCTCCACCGCCCTCTGTGGCAGAGAATTCCACAGGTTCACCACTCTCTGGGTGAAGAAATTCCTCCTCATTTCAGTCCTAAATGGCTTACCCCTTATCCTTAGACTATTACCCCTGGTACTGGACTCCCCGGCCATCGGAAACATCCTTCCTGCATCTAGTCTGTCTAGGCCTGACAGAATTTTATAGGTTTCGATGAGATCCCCTCTCAATCTTCTAAACTCCAGTGAGTATAAGCCCAATCGACACAATCTCTCCTCATACGTCATTCCTGCCATCCCAGGTATCAGCCTGGTGAATCTTCGCTGCACTCCTTCCATGGCAAGAACGTCCTTCCTCAGATAAGGTGACCAAAACTGCACACAATACTCAAGGTGCGGTCTCACCAAGGCCCTGTACAACTGCAGCAAGACATCCTTGTTCCTGTACTCGAACCCTCTTGCTACGAAGGCCAACATACCAGTTGCCTTCTTAACCGCCTGCTGCACCTGCATGCTTACCTTCAGCGACTGGTGCACAAGAACACCCAGGTCTCTTTGCACTTCCCCTTCTCCCAATCTATTGCCATTCAAATAATAATCTGCCTTCCTGTTTTTGCCATCAAAGTGGATAACCTCACATTTATCCACATTATAGCGCATTTGCCATGTTTCTGTCCAATCACCCAACCTGTCCAAATCGTACTGGATTTTCACGACATCCTCCTTACAGCATACCCTCCCACCCAGCTTTGTGTTGTCTGCAAATTTGGAGATATTACATCCAATTCCCTCGTCCAGATCATTAATGTATATTGTGAACAGCTGGGGTCCTAGGACCGATCCTTGCGGTACGTCACTAGTCACTGCCTGCCACTCGGAAAATGACCCGTTTATTCCAACTCTCTGCTTTCTATCCGCCAACCAGTTCTCTATCCAAGTCAATACCTTGCCCCCAATCCCATGTGCCTTAATTTTGCACGCTAATCTCTTATGCGGGACCTTATCGAAAGCCTTCTGAAAGTCAAAATACACCACATCCACTGGTTCTCCCTTATCTATTTTACCAGTTACATCCTCAAAAAATTCCAGTAGATTAGTCAAGCACGATTTACCTTTCGTAAATCCATGTTGACTTTGTCCGATCCTGTCGCTGCTTTCCAAGTGCTCTGCTATTACATCTTTTATAATGGACTCTAGCATTTTCCCCACTACTGATGTCAGGCTTACCGGTCTATAATTCCCCGCTTTTTCTCTACCACCTTTTTTGAATAGTGGGGTAACATTAGCTACCCTCCAATCCAAGGGTACTGTTCCAGAGTCTATTGAGTTCTGGAAGATGACCAGCAATGCATTTACTATTTCTAGGGCCACTTCCTTAAGTACCCTAGGATGTAGATTATCTGGCCCTGGGGATTTATCGGCCTTCAGTCCCATCAATTTTCCTAACACCATTTCCCTACAAATACTGATTTCTTTCAGTTCCACCCTTTCATCAGACCCTATGTTCCCCGGCATCTCTGGGAGGTTATTTGTGTCCTCCTTTGTGAAGACAGAACCAAAATATGTATTTAGCTTTTCTGCCATTTCTTTGTTCCCCATTATAAATTCCCCTGATTCTGACTGCAAGGGACCTACGCTTGACTTCACCAATCTTTTTTTCACATATCTATAAAAGCTTTTACAGTCAGTTTTTATGTTCACTGCAAGGTTACTGTAAAGTCTGTGGGTTGGGCAGTTAATAAATACACAGACTTCAGAAATACAAACAAACAGGTCTTTACTATTCAGAGGTCAGGGCGAATCTGCCCCAGTTATCCTGTCACAACACTTATATACTGGTGTGGTCACTGTCGGTATTACAGTATACAGAAGCCAAACAAGTAGTGCCACACTTAAAGTAGTTCCCTTAAAGGTGAACGGTTACATACAATAATTTCCTTAAGGGTAGACGGGTACATACACTACAGTCCTCCCTTTTTAGCTTTCAACATACTGAGTCCATAGTGGACATACATTATCACGTATATATATATACAGATTTATTTAAGACAGTTCATAGATTCAGTCTTTCTGGAGGTTTCCGGATTCTGTCCGGGTAACGCTGCAGTGGTGTCGTCATTCCAAGCGGGCTAGTAGGTGTTTCTGGTAAAGTTGAATCGGCTCGAAGCACAGTGTCAGGTTCCTCTGACTCCAGAGGTGTTCTGGGTAACTCAGTCTCAACCTTATCCGGGTAAGGTGGTGAAGTCGGGGGCCCATTTGTGGCGGACCCTATGATCTGGTCAACATGGCGCCTTATTATATTGTCTCCAATGTCCACAGTGTACATCAACGGGCCTAGCCTTTTTCCAATCGTTCCAGGCTGCCATTTCTCAGTACGATAGTCCCGGGCCAAAACTCGTTGACCGGTCTGGAAGGATCTAGTGGCCCTTTCGTTCATGCCCTGAAATTGCCGGTTCTCTACGTCCCTTCTGACTTTTGGTTTGAGTAAATCCAGCCGACATCGTAGGCGTCTATTACAAAACATCATCGCGGGAGTTTGATTTGTGACCGCATGGGTTGCATTTCGGTATGCCAACAAAAAACTATCCACCTTATGCTGTAAACTTATGTATTCATTACACATGGCCTTTACGGCCTTCTTGAAGGTCTGGACAAACCTTTCAGCCAATCCATTGGAGGCGGGATGGTATGGGGCTGACGTGTAATGTTTAACCCCATTGCTCTTTAAGAATTTCTTAAATTCCTCAGATACAAATTGCGGTCCATTGTCAGAACAGATCTGTTCTGGCAGGCCATTCCGAGCAAACATAGTCCTTAACACCGTGATGGTTTTTTCCGTCGTGGTGGTGGTCATCTTAATTACTTCTGGCCACTTGGAGTGGGCATCTACCGCTATTAGGAACATCGAGTCCATAAATGGACCAGCAAAGTCGATGTGTACTCTTTGCCAGGGAGATGAGGGCCACTCCCATGGGTGCAGAGGAGCCTGTGGTGGCGCATTCTGAACCCTCTGACATCCCTTGCTAGATTCTTCATCTTTACGCCACCCAGGTGTCCTTCGTGCAGCTCCTTGAGTACCTTCTTTTGGAGTTTGGGTGGAATCACCACCCTAGACCCACACATCAGGGTTCCTCGACACACTGACAGTTGTTCTTTCCTCTGTGAGAATGCTTGCAGTGTTGGTTCGCACTGTGCTGGCCATCCCTCCACCGTTAAATCATAGACTCGTGAAAGAGTTGGGTCATTCCTTGTCTCATTCTCAATCATTGAGTTTGTTATCGGCAGACACTCCACTATTGATGAGTGGAACAACTCTACTGGGTCCACTGTCCTCGCTTCTTCTACCATCGGCAATGGCAAGCGTGATAGCCCATCAGCGTTTCCATGCTGTTTGGACCGTTTGTATTCAATATCATACTGGTGTGCCCCAAGTAAATCTGACCATCTTTGTAACCTTTGTGCCGTCATGGTAGAAACGGCCTTGTTTGGGTTGAATATGGACACCAACGGCTGGTGGTCCGTCAGCAATGTGAACCTCTTACACTGCAGGTAATGGTTGAATTTCTTCACGCCCCACACAAGACTGAGGGCCTCCCTATCTATCTGGGCGTAATTTCGTTCCGCTGGTGTCAATGATCGGGACGCGAATGCCACTGGCCTTTCCGAGCCATTTGGTAGTCTGTGCGAAAGTACTGCCCCAATTCCGTACGGGGAAGCATCACAAGCTAGCTGAAGGGGTAATGCTGGGTTGAAATGAGCCAACACTTCTTCAGAGGTAATCAACTCCTTGCTCCTGCGAAAAGCCTTTTTGCATTCTTCACTCCACCTCCATGGTGTTTCTTTCCGCAACAGCTCATTTAGCGGATGCAGCACCGTAGATAAATTTGGCAGAAACTTGTGACAATAATTAATCAACCCCAAGAATGACCTTAGCTGTGACACGTTTCCTGGAGCGGGGGCCTTCACGACCGCTTCTATCTTTTCCGGTGACTTATGTAGTCCCTCTCGGTCAATGACATGACCGCAGTATGAGATCTGTTTTTGGAAGAACTCACACTTCTTGCGATTAACCCGAAGGCCATACTCCTTCAACCTGGTGAGTACCAGTTTCAAATTCGTGAGGTGTTCTTCCTCATCTTTTCCCGTGATTAGAATATCATCTAAGTAGCACTGCGTGCTTGGAATTCCTTGTAACACCTGTTCCATGGCCCTCTGCCAAATTGCTGGCGCCGAAGCTACTCCAAAGACCAGTCTATTATAGCGATACAAGCCTCTGTGAGTGTTGATGGTGAGGTATTGGCGTGACTCTTCCTCAACCTCCATCTGTAAATATGCCTGAGCCAGGTCTATCTTCGTGAAGTGCTTCCCTCCAGCCAATGAAGCAAAAATATCTTCAATCCGCGGAAGCGGGTATTGTACCGTGTGAAGTACCGGATTCACTGTGATCTTGAAATCTCCGCAGATACGGACCTTCCCCGGTCCCCCTGGCTTATTACTTGGTGAGGATTTCATGACGGGAACAATGGGCGTGGCCCACTCACTCCAGTCTACTTTTGACAGAACCCCTGATCGTTCAAGTTCTTCTAGTTCTGCCTCCACTGCTGGTCGTATTGCGTACGGTACCGATCTGACCTTAAAAAACTTTGGGCTTGCATGTTCTGCAATCTTGACCTTTGCTTTAATACCTCGCAGCGTTCCCAGTCCTTGCTGGAATACCTCTTTAGCTTCGTCTAATATTCTGGACAACCGTTCAGGTTTGACATCCTCTTTTTCGGACTCCACCGTCATGGTGTTTAGTGCATGCCAGTCCATCTTTATTTTTCGGATCCACTCTCGTCCCAGAAGTGGTGGACCTCCCTCAGGCAACACATACAGATCTAACCGGTGGTGAACTTTATCCTGGTATCTCACCTTAACCTCTATTTTTCCGATGGGGAATACTTTGTGCCCCGTGTATGTCTGCAGCACTAGATCCGTATTCCATAGTGGAATATGCTTGAAAAACTTTTTATAGTCATGCTTATTCATGACAGTCAACGCCGATCCGGTGTCTACTTCCATTTTTACTTGGACCTTCTCAATCTGTAACGTTATCCAAATAGTTTGTCGGTCGGCTTCATTGCTCACGTTGTGGATTCTCAGACTGTCCAGTCCTTTGTGTTTGGAGTGTGAGACCGACTTCTGTTCCTTCAGACTCTTCCTAGTCGCCTCTTGTACCTTTCTGTACCATTTTTGTGAGGACTCGTTATTGTTGTACGTCGTTCCTCACCGGCACACTTTAGCTATGTGCCCGATCTTGCCACATTTCCGGCATTCTTGGTTTTTACCCCAGCAACGCTTCTGGTCGTGTGTTGTCTTCCCACAACGATAGCATTTCGTAGTCCTCGAGGTGATGTGGTCCACCCCTAGTGCCACCGCCTTCCGCTGCATTAACGCCGTTCCTTTTGCTGCGGCTTCGTATGATGCGGCTATAAGGACAGCCCTGTCAAGTGTGAGGTTGTTCTCTTCCAGTAGTCGCTTTTGCGTCCCTTCTTTGGACAATCCACATACGAACTTGTCTCGCAGTGCCTCTGTCAGATTCCCTCCGAACTGGCAGTGTTTCGCTAGCCTCCGCAGTTCGACCAAGTATTCCGCGTTGCTTTCGTCTTTCTTCTGCGTTCTCGCATAGAATCTGAATCGTTCAGCCAGCTTCAACGGTGTGGGGTTCAAGTGATCCTTCAGCACTGCTACTATATCCTCGAAAGTCTGATCCGCCGGTTTAGCTGGAGAGAGAAGATGTTTCAACAACCCGAATGTTTTCGCACCCATCATGTTAAGTAAGGTTACAGCTTTTTCCTCCTTAGCTATTTTGTTAGCCTTACAATGTATCTCAATACGTTCCACGTACGTGGGCCAGTCTTCTATTTCGGAGTTAAAATCGTTGCTGTCCCCACGCTTAGGCATCTTCCTTTCTTTGGGTACAACACAAATATTTCTTTAAATTCTTATGTATTTTTTTTTTTTTTTTCTAAGATGGCAGCTTTTCCCGCGAAATTGGCGGTTTCCCGCTCTTCCTTTCTCTCCCCGCCCACTTCAATGGCGGTTTCCCGCTTCTGTCGGCTCCTCCGCCTAATGGCGGCTTCCCGCGTTTCTTCCTGGTGGAAGGGGTACGCTTTCCCCGCAGCGGACAGGTTCAGCCGCTGGGCTGGCTCTCGCACAGCTCCCCCTACTCGGCTCTGTCTTCTCCTCCCGCCCGCACGGCTCTACCGGCGCTGGGTACACCCCGTTAACGGAGGACAGTTCAGCCGCTGGACTGGCTCTCGCGCAGTCTCTCACCCCGTTTTCGGCTGTGTCTCTCTCCCACTCCCGCACGTTCGGTTTTGCCGGCTCTGAGTACCCCGTTGGTGGAGAACAGCTCAGCCGCTGGACTGGCTCCTCGCAGTCCCTCTCTCTGCACCCGGCTCTCACCCGCACGGTTCCTGTTCGCCTCCCCAGCCCTCTCGCAGACCGGTGTTTCCCTCCCCGGCTGCGGCTGGGTTTCTCTTCCCGCGCCTACTCGCAGGCTCAGCGCTTCGTGGCTGCGGTCGCTGCCCGGATTTTTCGCGCCGATCGCGGTCCGGCTGTCACCCGATGCCGTTGGACCTGACTTTTGGCCGGCACAGCTCCCCCTCGACCGAGGTCGAGTGCTCTGCCCTTATCCTCCGGATACTTCTACACCTTCCCCTACTCACAGTCTCTTCGGCCGCCTTGTTTCTTGCCGGTCGGCTCACTCCGCACCGTGGCAGAAGGGTAGTCAGTGCCTGTTGATGATACAGCTTTTGTTGTTAGTCTTCCTGCTTTCTGTTGTTGCAGCCTCGTGTTTTCTTTTGGTAGCACGACGAGGGCGGTTGTCTCTCTTCGACGCTCTTCGTTGCTTTTGGTAGTCTTGCCGCAGGGTACGATCGGACTCGTCGCCACTGTAAAGTCTGTGGGTTGGGCAGTTAATAAATACACAGACTTTAGAAATACAAACAAACAGGTCTTTACTATTCAGAGGTCAGGGCGAATCTGCCCCAGTTATCCTGTCACAACACTTATATACTGGTGTGGTCACTGTCGGTATTACAGTATACAGAAGCCAAACAAGTAGTGCCACACTTAAAGTAGTTCCCTTAAAGGTGAACGGTTACATACAATAATTTCCTTAAGGGTAGACGGGTACATACACTACAGTTACTCTCATATTCTATTTTCCCTTTCTTAATTAATCCCTTTGTCCTCCTTTGTTGAATCCTAAACTGCTCCCAATCCTCAGGATTATTGCTTTTTCTGGCCAATTTATATGTGCTCTCCTTGGATCTTATGCTATCCCTAATTTCCCTCGTTAGCCACGGTTGAGTCACCTTTTTTGTTTTATTTTTTATGCCAAACTGGGATGAACAAATTCTGTAGTTCATCCATTCAGTCTTTGAATGTTTGCCATTGCCTATCCACCGTCAACCCTTTGAGTGACATTCTCCAATCAATCCTACCCAACTCGCTCCTCAGGCCATCGTAGTTTCCTTTATTTAAATTTAGGACCCTAGTCTCTGAGTCAACTACTTCATTCTCCATCTTAATGAAGAATTCGATCATATTATGATCGCTCCGACCCAAGGGGTACTCGTACAACAAGATTGCTAATTAATCCTTTCTCATTACATAATACCCAGTCAAAGATGGCCTGATCTCTGGTTGGTTCCTCGACATGTTGGTCCAGGAAACCATCCCGTAAACGCTCCAGGAATTCCTCCTCCACCGTATTGTTACTAATTTGGTTAGCCCAATCTATATGTAAATTAAAGTCACCCATGATGACTGCTGTGTCCTTATTGCACGCTTCTTTAATTTCCCTTTTAATGCCATCCCCAACCTCCGCCTTACTGTTTGGAGGTCTATATACCACTCGCACTAACGTTTTCTGCCCCTTAGTATTTCTCAATTCTACCCATACAGATTCCACATCATCAGAGCTAATATCCTTCCTTACAATTGTGTTAATCCCTTCTTTAACCAGTAATGCTACCCCACCTCCCTTTCCTTTTTCCCTATCTTTCCTGAATATCATAAGTGTTGTTGGAGCTGCACTCATCCAGGCAAGTGGAGAGTATTCCATCACACTCCTGACTTGTGCCTTGTAGATGGTGGAAAGGCTTTTGGGAGTCAGGAGGTGAGACACTCACCACAGAATACACTGACCTGCTCATGTAGCCACCGTATTTATGTGGCTGGTCCAGATAAATTTCTGGTCAAAGGTGCCTCCCAGGATGTTGATGGTGGGAGATTCGACAATGGTAATGCTGTTAAATGTCAAGGGGAGGTGGTTAGACTGTCTGTTGTTGGAGATCGTCCTTGCCTTTCACTCGTGTGGCGCGAATGTTACTTGCCACTTATCAGCCCGAGCCTGAATGTTGTCCAGGTCTTGGCACGGACTGCTTCATTATCTGAGGAATTGCAAATGGAATTGATCACTGTACAATCATCAGCAAACATCCCCACTTTTGACCTTGTGATGGAGGGAAGGTCATTGATGAAGCAACTGAAGATGGTTGGGCCAAGGACAGTGCCCTGAGGAACTCCTGCAGTGATGTTCTGGGGCTGAAATGATTGGCCTCCAACAACCACAACTATCCTCCTTTATACTAGGTATGACTCCAGCCAGTGGAGAGTCTTCCTCCTGATTCCCATTGACTTCAATTTTATTAGGGTTCCTTGATGCCACAGTCAGTCAAAGACTCCCTTGATGTGAAGGGCAGTCATTGTCATGCCACCTCTCGAATTCAGGTCTTTTGTCCATGCTTAGACCAAGGCTGTAATGAAGTCTGGAGCTGAGTGGTCCTGGCAGAACTCAAACTGAGCATCAATGAGCAGGTTATTGGTCTAATAACCTACGGCCCAAGCACCCAAGGCCCTACCCCACTGTGGGCCAAGAACGGAGAGGTACTCATCAAGGACAGAGAGGCAGTCAATGCCCGCTGGAAGGAGCACTTCGAAGATCTCCTTAACCGAGACTGTCTTTGACGAGAGTGTCCTCAACTCCATCCCGCAGCATGCTACCCGCCACCATCTCAGCACAGCCCCAGCCCGGCATGAGGTTGAAAAGGCCATCCGACAACTGAAGAACAACAAGGCCTCAGGAGCCAATGGAATGCCCGCCGAGGCACTAAAGCAGGCAGAGAAGCACTACTGGCGCGAATTTATGAACTCATTTCTCTTATCTGGAAGGAGGAGAGCATGCCAGGGGATCTCAGAGATGCCGTAATTGTGACCATCTTCAAGAAAGGTGACAAGTCCGATTGCGGTAATTACAGTGGAGTTCCCCTGCAGTCTGCCACAGGGAAAGTCATCGTAAGAATCCTCCTCAATTGCCTTCTCCCAGTGGCTGAAGAGCTCCTCCCAGAGTTGCAATGTGGATTTCGTCCACTAAGGGGCACAATGGACATGATCTTCACTGCACGTCAATTACAAGAGAAATGCAGGGAACAGCACCAACCGCTGTACATGGCCTTCTTTGATCTCACAAAGGCCTTCGACACTGTCAACCGTGAGGGATTATGGATTGTCCTCAAATTCAGCTGCCCTCAAAAGGTTGTCACTATCCTCCGCCTGCTTCACGACGACATGCAAGCCATGATCCTGACCAACAGTTCCACCACAGACCCAATTCACGTACGGACTGGGGTCAAGCAAGGCTGTGTCATCGCACTAACACTCTTCTCGATCTTCCTTGCTTAAATGCTCCATCTCACCCTCAGTAAGCTCCCCACTGGAGTGGAGCTAATTTACAGAACAAACGGGAAACTGTTCAACCTCCGTCGCCTCCAGTCCAGATCCAAGGTCGTCCCATCCTCTGTCGTCGAATTACAGTATGCAGACGACACTTGCGTCTGCGCTCACTCGGAGGTCGAACTCCAAACCATCGTGAACACCTTCACCGAATCGTACGAGAGCATGGGCCTTACACTAAACATCCGTAAGACAAAGGTCTTCTACCAACCTGTCCCCGCCACACAGTACTGCCCCCCGATTATCAAAATCCACGACAAGGCCTTGAACAACGTGGACCACTTTCCATACCTCAGGAGCCTACTGTCAACAAGGGCAGACGTCGATGACGAAGTCCAACACCACCTTCAGTGTGCCAGTGCAGCCTTCGGTCACCTGAGGAAGAGAGTGTTTGAAGACCAGGACCTCAAACCCGGCACTAAGCTCATGGTCTACAGAGCAGAGGTGATACCCACCCTCCTGTATGCCTCAGAGACATGGACCATGTACAGCAGGCACCTCAAAGCACTGGAGAGGTACCACCAACGCTGCCTCCGCAAGATCCTGCAAATCCATTGGCAGGATAGGTGCACCAATGTCAGTTTTCTCGCTCAGGCCAACATCCCCAGCATCGAAGCTTTGACCACTCTCGATCAGCTCCGATGGACCGGTCACATTGTCCGCATGCCCGATACGAGACTCCCAAAACAAGCGCTCTACTCGGAGCTCTGGCACGGCAAGAGAGCCCCAGGTGGGCAGAGGAAACGCTTCAAGGACACCCTCAAAGCCTCCTTGGAAAAGTGCAAGATCCCCACTGACACCTGGGAATCCCTTGCCCAAGACCGCACAAAGTGGAGGAGAAGCATCTGAGAAGGCGCCGAACACCTCGAGTCTCTTTGCCTGGAGCAAGCGGAAGCAGTGCAGGCAGCGCAAGGAGTGCACGTCAACCCAAGCACCCCACCCACCTGCCCCTTCAACCACTGTCTGCCCCACCTGTGACACAGACTGTAGGTCCCGCATTGGACTCCTCAGTCACCTGAGAACTCATTTTTAATGTGGAAGCAAGTCATCCTCGGTTCTGAGGGACTGCCTAAGAAGGTGAGTAAGTGCTGCTTGATAGCACTGTCAACGACACCTTCCATCACACTGCTGATGATTGAGAGTAGACTGATGGCTTATCTGGGCAATTTTCCTGCTCTCTGGAGAAAGCAGCACCTCTATTCTTTGTAACCCCTGAACTAGCATAACCTATAAGCTTAGACCAGTAACCTGAACAACTTTACATCTCCTTTTGTTATGAAGTCAATGGAAAAGAAAATCCGGTGGGGTGTAAGATGGGTGGCCAATTTGCAAGCGCCCATTTTACGCTCACACTCGAGACCAATCTCACCCTCATGGTTTCCATTGAATTTGATCCCATTTAACTTATTTTTTATTTTTCCCATGGATTATCCTGGCAAATTGATTTTCATTATCATTACTGGTAATGGTTAAGAGTTAGCGAACAAATGGAGAATGAAAAACTCTCCAGTCTGCGACTTTGGTCACCGAGAACAGACTATGGAACATATAACGACTCAATTCCCGATTTACAAATACGAAGGAGGCATCACAACAATACACCCCGCTACTCCTGATGCAATTATCTGGCTTAACCACCCAAATGTAAAGTTATAGTTGTTGCTCTGCATCTACATCAGCCATGCAAAGTAGTAGTAGCGAACATTTAAATTATATTTGAATTAAGCATGCCTGGAGTCAAATTGGACTGACATAAAATGTGATGTGGATTATGGTGGAGCCTATGACCTGTTCTTCTACTCTCCCAGATGAATGATCCCGAGTTCCATGGAGTTTTGTTAGGATGCAGGATCTCTGAATTGATCTGGCTGTGCCTAATGGTCCACTGTAAGGTCACAATACCGGTGCCTCCAGCAGATATTAAGGTCATGGACCTTTAATGTCCCTCCATATTAGAGCCTGCTGGAAGGAACGGGTTGCTTTGCCTTCCATGTGGTAGATTGAAATCAATGAAATGAAAATCAGGCAGGCGCTATAAATTTGCTCTTCCAGATTATCGCCTAAGCATTGAAAACAAGAATCGACGCCTATAAGAGGTCGCTTGAAATCCAAATCTTAAAATGCAGATTTAATTTAAGAATAATCTCAAGGATTTGGGACTGATGTAGAACTCATCCAGGTTGATTGGATAAAAGACTTTTTTGAATCCAGTTCACAGTGTAAAACAGTTTGTAATTCAACTAATGTAAGCTGTTAGTCAAGCTGGAATGCCCAAAGGATGGCACAGTGGTACAGTGGTCCTTTCAGGCAGCAACTGAAGCACTTTACTGGGACACAGTGGAATTAATTTTACTCTGCATTTTGCCAGTAATATATCTGATCCAGGGCTGTATTCTCCTCGCTGCCCCCCGCCCCCCACCCCCACAATCCCGCTTGAAATTGGGTAGAATAGTAGCAAAGATTGAGGCAAAACTGGGTGTAGGCCTATTGCCGCGTCACTGCACCGACCTCAATTACCCTCACCACCCACCCTTCCCCCCACTTCCCCACAAAGAGACTGCTGCTGGCCTTCACCTTCCTTGTCCACTGCATCCAAATGTCAACTGGGGTAAGCGAGACCTGCTTCCCAAGCCAATTTCCCTCCTGTGCATCTCAGTCACTGCCATTCTCAGGACTCCCATCTGGTGTGCCCTGGGTTGCGGTGGTAGTGACACCAAGGTCAGGTGGTAGAAGGAGAGGGCCTGGTAGAGGCCTACCCTCCTCCATGATAGTCACTTACTTACCTCTGTATTCCTCGGGGCAGGATCCCTCTTTGTAGCGGAAATCTGCTAGAAGCCCGCCGTGCATATCCAATGAGCCCTGACCCAGGGAAATGGATTGGGGCCGTGGCGGAGTTCGAGAGGTCAGCAGTAATCCTGCCCAGCCGCTACTCTGCCCCAAAGACATTAATCCAGCTCATGAAGCTGAACTACTGTGTACAATTATTCCCAGTGTCTGTTAAACAGGATTCATTTAATACTTACAATGTATATAAATCACATTAATCTTAGCATTCCCTTGAGAGTATTGATCATATTTTCAAAGATTATGTAGAAGTTACTCATTTAAAAGAGATAAATGAATAATGCAATAGCAGTTAATATGACATGCAAAATCGGTAATCCATGCCCTTCGCCTTATTGTTATTTGATAGTTTCACCCAGTACTGCATCACTTTGTTTAGTATTTGAGCTGTGCTGCTGGGGAAGGGATACTGCAGAGACCTCCGTATCTGTGCTAGGGCAGAGGAATTGCTGGAGCTGCACCCCAACATTCTGTATCAATCCAAAATGTTGGCAGAGAATACCAGCAGTGAAGGTTCACATGTCACTTCTCCTGATGTGGAGCCATCCACTCGAACTGTTCCTTGTATCCAGAAGTTAAAATACAGAGTGAGCTCGCCCGAGTACAGGAGTGAGTAAAATGCACTGCCCTGTGTGTTACTGTGCAGAAGAGGAGGGTCCACAGTCTGTGCAGCATTGGTCGATCTCCAGCCAAGCAGCAGGTGAAGTGTCACAGTTGACCTTGTAGGTTAAAGAGAGGAGAATAGAGGAAGGGTTCATGCAACTGATTACTAAGCTAGGACCACCCCAACCCTAGTGGAAAGTGTGCATGAAGTTCCACAATGTTCATCAAGCCTGATAACACTCACTAAGGCCAACTTTGACTTCAAATAGAAGAGTCCCTCAATTTAAATGTGTAATTACTCGTTGGCGCGAACTGGGGGAAAGGAAATTGCGGTCGTGCTTTGTGAATCGAATGCCACATTTTTAATTTTGTGCACTGTAGGGTGCCTGAGGTATAAATTGCTTGTACATTCAACTTGTCAGCATTAGAGAAGAAACAGAAACTACAATATTTTATCTAGTGGAGCATTTCAGTTTGGATTATTTAGCGCAGTATTGGGTCTGACAGATGATTTCATTTAAATAAAGGAAGTGTTGCGAAGGATCACTTACAAGTCATTTACTTTGTTGAAAGTGATGGAAGGAAAGGGTTATTAAATAACCCAGCCTCTTAAAGGAACTCATAGTAACCTCCATCGCAAGGCCCAGAGAATCTGGATTGTTGATGATCATTTCTCCACAGAAAGGATTTGGGAAAAAAGTTACATTTAAGTGTTGGGTTTTTAAAGCAAAGTGTATCCACGCAAGTTCAAAAAAAGGGTCTGAAATACAAGATAATTAAAATGCTAATTTTCCGCAAAGACTGAAAACAATAAGGAATTTGTTTGTGTGCCTTGATAATCGATAACCACCTCACACCCATTGTATTGGGAAGTCTCTGATTGCAGGCACACAGCAAGGATTGTTTGGCAGGTCTTCCCTTCTAGCTGTGAACACAGGGAGATAAAAATAGAAACAGAGTTAACGTTTCAGGTCGATGACCCTTCGTCAGAACTGGAAAAAGCTGGAGATCGAACAGGTTTATAAGCAAGTGCAGGGGCACTTATTTATTATATATATTTTTTTCTCTCTCCCACATGGCAGCTGTCTTTCATTCTGCCATTTACACTTCAGCTAGAGCCATCTTTTGTTTCTTAACCTGTCCCATTACCATCTCCTCTTGCCTTGCACCATCTCTTAATGTCTCTTAAACTCTCCTGCCTTCTATCCTATCACAGACCTTCCCTTTTGTTCTTTCCTCCCCTCCCCCCTTTACCTGCCACTGCACTAAAAACCTGTTCGATCTCCAGCTTTTTCCAGTTCTGACGAAGGGTCATCGACCTGAAACGTTAACTCTGTTTCTCTCTCCACAGATGCTGCCTGGCCTGCTGAGTATTTCCAGCATTTTCTGTTTTTATTTCAGATTTCCAGCATCTGCAGTATTTTGCTTTTGTATTGAGATAAAAATAGAGACAGAGACACAGGCAGTCAGTCAGATCTTCACACAGAGAGTTGTGAAGGCAAAAATTGACCAGGCTTAGAAGCGTAGCATGCAGGAGGGAAGTTAGGAGTTATTTTGCTTAAGCAAAGGCCCAATGATGCAGGGATGCACAGCATGTTCATTATTTTATATTATTATAATACAAAGATCAATGCCACAGCATATCTGACCGTGTTTTCTGAGCGGACTTGAGTGGCCCCTTTAAGATTTGCTGGTTAGGCTGCTGAATGCCTGGAAATGGACAGTTTCAGGCAAGATGCCAGTTTTAATATGCTAATTGGGGTACTGCAATGCAATATTTTGGTTCCAGTGGGCCGCTTGGAACCTGAAAATAGCATCATGGGACCCCCATCAGCATATTAAAAGTAGCATCCTGCCTGAAACTGTCCATTTTCAGGAGAGGTCAAAGATGGCAGTGACTGGAGTGGCAGTGGGAACAAGGCGGTACATGATTCACCATGATTTTTGCTGCTACCCTGTTCTCGCTCGGCAGAAGCCCCACTCTGCTTTAAAAAAAATAATCTATTGATTGGTAAAACTGTGTGAATGGTGGCTCCCTATCAATCACAGGGATGTGTGTCTGCACTGGGAGATGACTATACTTCAATCATTTATTTCTAAATTTACCTGTGCATTCAGGAACACCAAAACATGTCTGTGGATTATACCTGTACACAAACGCAAACTGTGAATGAAATACTGGCAAAGTGTGACTGTGTTCAGACACATTGGCCTCAATATTAACACTCCCACGAGGGGCGGGAAAGGTTCGGGGGTTGGGGTGGGGTTTAAAAAGTGAAATCCGCATAACCTGACCCTAACACGCCGTGCACCTGCCCGCCAACATTTTTACAGCAGCGGATATCGGGGCGTCCGAGTGTCCCGCCATGGAGAGACGGCACACTTCTTAACATATTTAAATCGGGCTCTCGCAGTGCAATTTGGAGCCCCGTTTAAAATTGACTGCTGCTGCACAGGTTTCCCAGGGGTCGGGAAACCCGGCAGTGAAAAGGAGGTGGGAGCTGCCGGCTCCACAAGGTAAGTGGCTGTTTCAGCACTTCTTGTGGGCCAAGAGGAGCAGGAGTGCTCCCCCCAGGCTCCTCAAGGAAGCCTTCGGCCTCCCTCTGCCCCAATCTCCAGTCTCCCCTAACCAGCCCTCCTGATCGCAGGCCTCCCCCACCCCCCTCCTCACCCTGATTGCCAATCGGAGCTTCCTGTCCTGCTCCCCCGATTGCCAGTCTTCCCCCCCAGTCTCTGTAGGGTCCATCCCCAAGGGTCCCCGGCTGCAGCCGCTTGCCGTTGGTGTTCCTTCTCACCAACTTGCCAAGCTGTCCATTTGGCCAGTTGCCGGGGTGGAGACAGAGCTAGAGATGCAAATGAGGCCCAGCCATTAAGATTGGGAGGACCTCTGCGTCCCTGGCCTTGCCGGGTTCTTTGGCTGTTTTCAGCCTCACAAACACCCTCCCCGCCTCCCCCTAACTATCAGGGCCAGAGTTGAAGTGATTGTGCCCACATCCAATGATGGGAGGTCTGTTTTCTTGGTTGATCATTTTTAAAGTGTAGTTCAAAAGCAGTAAAGAAACTCTTGCATTCAGTCTCACCAACTTGACACAATTTTTGTTCCCCCAGTATAACACAAATTTAACAACATGGTGCTTAGTTGTGTACATTACCGCTTAATTAAAGATCAGCTTGAACCGTACTGCTCTAATATCTGGCCTTGTTGAGTGCCTTTGCATCAGTCACTGCAGGGTTACACTGGTAGAGCAATCACAATTTATTCCTAGATAATGCCCATCTGTCAGCAAGTATTGTTAGTTCAGTTAATAATGAAGTGTGTGAATTAGTGCAAAGTGTCAAACTATTATTAAGAGGTCTCTTGGAGCTCTGGTGATTCTTGAACTCATTATTCTTCATTTAGGTTTACAAAGTTATCTAATCATACTTCATTAGCACGTTTTCCATTTATTCTGCCTCTTTAAATATCCTTTGCTCCATCAAAATATAGTTGAAAGCAGAAATTTGTTCCCTGTGATGGTGTTTGTAAAACAATATATCTGGGTTTTGTCAATTTTGAAAGAAACCGTTAACATCAAAGTGCCTATCAATCTGAATTTGCAGGAATTATCTGTTACTTTATAATTAGACTGCACCAAGTCTGATAGCTTTTGATACTTTTAAAATCTCTGCAAAACATTTGTACCATTACCCTAAGTTTGCAATAGGGTTCTTCTTGAGAAATATTGGGGATGAGTCAGCTGTAGGACACTACCAAGGTCAAAAACGGCCAGCGAGAAGACAAGTTACATGAAAGATCTGGGCTCCCAAGTAGCTCAGCAAGTTTACTCATTGAGCAGCTGAGTCACACAGACCGCAGAATTCCCAGGTTTGGTCCCCAATCTGTGCTGCATTAGATCAGCCATGGTCTCATTGAATGGCGGAACAGGCTTGAGGGGCTGAGTGGCCTACTCCTGTTCCTATCTTCCTAGATGTCTCAGATGGGACTGCAGTAGGGGGAGCTACTATTGGACTCGGTGCCCTAGGATTAGGGAGGGGGAAATCGGCCAGGGTTCCTGCTCCTGATTGCTATCCAATAGCCCCTGCTGGAAGTGTGCAGGTGTGGATTTAATATAAGGTATGGATTGAGCTGAGGGTGATGTCATATATCCTGTTGATAATCGTTGTCAAGAATCACACATAGAAAATTGGGCCCTTGGTTGAAGTACTGGAGGGTAAATAGTCCCTGTAGAACCATACACCAGCAAGGAGTCTTGAGTTGAGAAATTCGTCACCTTAGCACCAGTAGTTATGGCCGTTTTAAAAAATAAAATGGCGTCCACCTTGCTTCCGCCCATTTCCAGCATGGCCCGCGCTGTTCGCCATCTTGGTGAGGGCGATAGCACGGTCAGTATGTGGGTGCGCCGGCAGTATGCAGAAGTAGGCAGATTGTGACGTCAGTCAGTGTGTAACGCTGATTTGATGCACAACATGCCATTTTCAATGTCACCGCTCCATTCAACGCCTTCTCCTAAACACGTACAAGTTGAACGTGCATTCAACTGCACGAGGGACCCCCACCAGTGCTATTTAAAGTCATACATCCAACTTGCAGGTAAGTTGATTATTTCTCTTGTACTGGCTCTTGCAGAGTTTGTAGGAGCACTGGGTTAATGTAAGAGATTTCAAAAGTTGCTATTGTGTGCAGGGAGTGCTGCTGGATGTTGGGAAGGTGTTGGCTGCTACTGGGAGGCCTCTGAGTACACCACTTGCTCCCAGTCATGGGGGCTCTGGTTGCAGTCCCACTGGCGCTGCAGCATGACAGGGAGATGGAGCAGAGGCAGCAAAGAAGACAAGCTGCTCGCAGAGGGAGGAGGAGGTGGGGGAGCAGGGCTCTCAGTAGGAGGCCTTACCGACCTAGGGTCTTCAGGGAGCACTTCTCCTACCTGCACGTAAGCCAGGAGCAGTGTGTTCAGAGGCTCCGCTTCACCAAGGAGGTACTCACAGAACTCTGCCACCTCTTGGAACCAGACCTGCAGCTTTAGAGCAGGGCGACAATGGCTCTGCCAATGCCTCTCAAGGTGACCGTGGACCTGAATTTTTTTGCCAGCGGATCCTTCCAAGCTGGAACAGGCGATGTAGCAAACATCTCGCAGTTCTCCCTGGGATAGGGAGAGGATAAACCAGCTAAGGATCCCACTGCTGTTTACTAGTCAGTGATCTCTGCTGGAATGTATAAGGGCATTGGAGACTCACATTCTGGTCTCTCACAGGTAAGTGTGGAGCCACATGGCTCCCATTGTCAGTGGAAACATATCCCTTCAAGAGAAGAGTTGACAAAAAAGAAACGGAAACTAATAAGATTCATCACAATTAATTTGATTGGCTAATTTGCCAGATTAGCCTGGATCCTACTACAAATGATTGAAGTTTGTGCTTTCTGTGTTGACTTGTGTACTGTTTAGAAGCTTCTACACACATTAAATAGTAAACTTCTTACTTTCTGCTAATCAGGGTGAAAAAGGAGATCTTGGAGAAACTGGACCACAGGGTTTACCGGGACGAGATGTAAGTTTTTTTAATTAAATTTTTTCTTCTGCTGTTTGTTTTTGAATTCACCTTTTGGATGTCAGCTGTGGCTCAGTAGTGAGCACTCTTGCCTCTGAGTCAGAAGGTTGTGGGTTCATATTCCCACTCCAGAGACTTGAGCACAAAAATCTAGACTGACACTTTACTTGGCAGTACTGCTGCACAGTTGGAGGTGCTGTCTTTCAGATGAGATGTTAAACCAAGGCCCTATCTTTAAAAGATCCCATGGCACTATTTCGAAGAGGATCGGGGAAGTTCTCCCCGGTGTCCTGGCCAATATTTATCCCTTAATCAACATCACTAAAACAGATTATCTGGTCATTATCTCATTGCCGTTTGTGGGACCTTGCTATCCGCAAATTGGCTGTTGCATTTCCTACATTACAACAGTGACTACACTTAACTGGACGGTACACTGTATTGGGAAAGCCTCATTTCAGGCCCTGAAATGAGGGAAGATTTTGATCCTTTATTTATATTTCATCTTGACACAAATACAAAGAAAGACCAGTTGAGGTAAAACATGGAAAGTATCAGTTTTGCTGCTCAAGATGTTTTGTCACGTAGCTTCAAGAAACTGAGAATCATCACAATACTGATTTACGCCTATATATGTATCACACATACACACACAGTATTCAAATTCTTCACTGGGAATTTCCTCGGAAACTGCGTTTACACATCTACCTAGGGTTCCTGCCGATTTTCCACTAAAGTTACGCCGGCCAATTGGAAGAGCCCCTGAGGAAATTCCTGGCACTTATCTCTCCAGGCACTTCCTGTCAACATTTCCATTATAACTTCCTATATCCGCATTTATAATGGAAATTGCCTATGTAAACGTGTCACACTGCAATTCCACCATTCTGACTGTGGCGGTGGTGTAATGTCTCAGTTTGTGTCTCCCAGCTCCTCAGCCTGTACTGCAGAGAATCTCCTGTGTTCCAACCAAGGCTACTCCTCTGCTTCCCAAATATAAGTTTTGTGATTTACAACAATAACTTGCATTTTTATAGCTCCTTTTAATGTAGAGAACCATCCCAAAGTGCTTCACAGAGGCATAATCAAAAAAATGGATGCCGAACCAAAGAAGGAGATATTAAGAGTAACCAAAAGTTTGGTCAAAGAGTTTGATTTTAAGGAGGATCTTAAATGGAGCAGAGAGAGGTTGAGAGGCAGAGGGGCCTAGATAACTGAAGGTATGGCCACCAATGGTGGGGTGATGGGAGGGTTGAGATGCATAAGAGGCCAGAGTCAAAGGAAGGGAGGGTTGTAGGGCCAGAGGAAGTTAGGGAGATAAAGAGCAACAAGGCCATGAAAGGATAGAATCATAGAATCATAGAAAGTTACAGCACTGAAGGAGGTCATTTCGGCCCATCGTGTCTGCGCCGGCCAACAAAGAGCTTTCCAGCCTAATCCCACTTCCCAGTACTTGGTCCGTAGCCCTGAAGGCTACAGCATCTGAAGTACTCATCCAGGTCCTTTTTAAATGTGGTTAGGGTTTCTGCCTCTACCACCCTTTCAGGCAGTGAGTTCCAGACCCCACAACCCTCTGGGTGAAGAAATTTCCCCTCAAATCCCCTCTAAACCTTCCACCAATTACTTTAAATCTGTGCCCCCTGGTTTTTGACCCCTCTGCTAAGGGAAATAGGTCTTTTCTATGCACTTTATCTAGGCCCCTCATAATTTTATACACCTCAATAAGGTCTCCCCTCAGCCTCCTCTGTTCCAATGAAAACAAACCCAGTCTATCCAGTCTTTCCTCATAGCTAAGATTCTCTACTCCCGGCAGCATCCTTGTAAATCTCCTCTGTACCCTCTCTAGTACAATCACATCTTTTCTGTAATGTGGTGACCAGAACTGCACGCAGTACTCTAGCTGAGGCCTAACTAGTGTTTTATACAGTTGAAACATAACCCCCCTGCTCTTGTATTCTATGCCACGGCTAATAAATGTAAGAAGTCACACAACACCAGGTTATAGTCCAACAGTTTTATTTGAAATCACAAACTTTCGGAGCGCTGCTCCTTCGTCAGGTGAAGTGGAGAGATGCATAAAGACACAGCTTATATAGTCAGAGAATAATGCCACATGATTACAGGTAATCTTTCTAACTGCCATTTATCTCACCTCAGCAGAGAGATGTAATGTTTTCCTGACTAACCTGTTTGGACACCATTCACACCTTTGATTGCTGTGATTATCTCTCATTCCATTGAAACCGCACCTTCCCACCACATATCTTGATTTCAATGGGATAAAAATCAGGTGGGCTCTATAATAACCAGCCGATTTGCCCAGACGCACCCACGCTATGAAGTTGAAAATTACCCCAAAGGATACAATCAGAAATTGTATCCAATACCATTGTGGGAGCAACATCACCACAGGGGCTGCAGCGATTCAAGGAGAAAGCCCATCAGTAGCTTCTCAGGACATTTAGGACTGGGAACAGTAGCATAGTGGTTATTTTACTGGACTAGTAATCACGAGGCCTGGACTTATGATCCAGTTAGATGTGAGTTCAAATCCCACCACAGCAGCTGGGGAATTTAAATTCAGTTAAATAAATTTGAAATTTAAAAAAAAGCGAGTGGTGACCATGAAACTACCGGATTGTCATAAAAACCCATCTGATTCGCTAATGTCCTTTAGGGAAGGAAATCTGCCATCCTTACCCGGTCTGGTCAACATGTGACTCCAGACTTGCAGTCCTCTGAAATGGCCTAGCAAGCCACTCAGTTGTAACAAACCGCTCACCACCACCTTCTCAAGGGCAATTAGGGATGGGCAATAAATGTGGCCTTGCCTGCATTGTCCACATCTCAAGAACAAACAAATAAGGCAAAAAAATCATTAATTGAGGAATACGCTTTGACATTTACTAGATTAATAACTCTGGATTCTTTGAAGCAACCTAACACTTCCTAGACCTCTGCAGGAAACAGAAAGAAAAACTTGCATTTATTTCAGGCCTGATCACATCTTTCAGAAATGCCTCACAGTATTTCACGTACAATAATTATTCCAGCATCCACATAGCAGATGAAAAGTGAAGTGATCACCGTGTAATCCTCTGGCGTTATGAACTTTGCAGTAGCCTGTCTTGCATCCCCACTATTGATTGCCACAGAAAATGAAACAGCTATTATTGGGCTTTCAGTGATGGCCATAAAATCTGAGTAATGAGCCATTGGATAATGCTTCTGAATTTAAACTCTCGTTTCATCATTTTAATTTTGACAGTGGATAAATTTTATAGAATTCAATTCACTCCAAATGCACGCTGTACGTAATTGTTAATGTGGCAACAAAATTTACTGTGCCGGCCTCCAGAGTACATTTCAATGAGAAAAAGAATTCTTGTGTCCATTTGTTACCTTTTGTGTGGTAAGTCTTTCTGTTAAGCAGCTACCGTCTACCAAGGGAACTTACTGCAGTGCAGTCTGTTCATCTCATAAATGATAGAAAAACAAAAGTTAATGATAAGATAAATGATCTACAATGGTTCTGCACTGCTTAAATTCAGTGTTACTAATGAGAGCTTCAATTATGAACACTATCTAATTTGAGGACCAGTCTCAGACATTCTTAAGCTCACTGTACCATGGAGTGATGGAACGTAAGCCTGCATTTGTGGTTACTGTCAGTTTGGCTCCGGTGGTATCACTCTCGCTTATATGTCTGAGGACTGGCTTCCACTCCAAAACTTGAACACGTAACCGAGTCTGACGCTCCGCTGCGGTACTGAGGGAGTGCTATATTATTGGAGGTGCCGCCTTTCGGATGAGATGTTGAACCAAGCCTGTGTCTGCCTGTACTGTGATCCAAATAGACGATAAAGATCCCATGACACTATTGGGAGAAGAGCAGATAGTTCTCCTGGTGCTTTGGGCACATTTCTCTCTCAATGAGCGCCACCAAAAAACAAGATTAGCTGGTCATTTATCTCATTGCTTTTTGTAGGATCTTGCTGAGGCGACATAAGATTGATATTCGTTTTATTAAAATATAGGTCGCATGAAGTAAACAAAGCTCTTTCATTTCATTTCCTTTATGAATGCTAGGATAGCCCTACCTTCTAATAATATTCACTCACTTTCTGTCAACAACCCATAGTCAGTCAGGCTGTGAATAGAGACCCAGCCACCCAAGGAATAACAAGCCTGCCAAGACTTACAGGTAAAGGGAAGATGGACCACAAGGTGGCCCCCAGATCAGTTAGAAACTTGTCTCATTGAACCTGTCTCCTCAGGAACATAGGAACAGGAGTAGGCCATTCAGCCCTTCGTTCTTGCTCCACCATTCAATTAGATCAAGGCTGATCTGAACCTCAACTCCATTTAGTTCCTTAGCCCTTGATACCTTTGCATAACAAAAATATATCTATATTTTGAAAGCTCCAATTGTCCCCAGCATCCACAGTTTTTTTGGGGAGAGAATTTCAGATTTGTACGACCCATTGTGTGAAAAAGTGCTTCCTGATTTCCCTCCTAAATGGCGTGGATCTAATTTTAAGATTCTGTCCCCTTGTTCTTGATTCCCCCACCAGAGGAAATAGTTTCTATCTATCTACCCTATTGGAGTCCTTTTAACATTTTAAACCCCTCGATCAGATCACCCCTCAATCTTCTATAATCAAGGGAATACAAGACATGTTTTCTGCAACCTGTCCTCATAATTGAACCCTCTAAGCCCTGGGTTATGTTGTGAGTGCCACTGTTTTCTTTCAACAATGATAATAGCCATGTAAAGCAAAAATCAAGGGTGGCTGAAATGGTGGAATTGGGAAAATCCCAGGTGTGAGATTCTCAGGTTTGAGTCAGCCGCACTCCCAGGGCAAAATCGTAGTTGAAAGCAGTAAGCTACATCGATCACACAGAGGCCAACCTGCCCATGCTTTAAGCTGAATTTTCTTCCCGATTACTGCCGATGCAGCACTGACCGCTTTCCTCACTGTGTTGCAATCAAGACCCATTACCCCATTTCCTACTCTAACTCTTTTTTTTACCCCCAGAGCTTCAAAACTGTAGAATTTCCTTAGTCTTCCCTTGTACAGTCTATAGGTTTACAAAGCTTCCATCTTCATTCCTATTCTCACCCTTAGTGAGAACATACACTCTCGGCCTGGGCCCTTCACTAGATTTCTATATTAAAAAGAAGGCTTAAATATAGTAAATTATATAACAAATGTTTACAGAGCTGCAGAGATTGGCTTTGCTTCAATAATTCTCAATTTGTTAAAACAATATGGATAAATCTCTTATTTTCAATGCCTGAAAATTGTATAATTTAAACACATAATTATTTATATAAACAATAGGTTTCCAAGTGAATAAAATGTTTGGTTAAAGCGTTCAATCTCTGTCTTCAAATAGGGCTTAAAGGGTGACCCTGGTGCTCCCGGTCCAGCTGGTACAAAAGGAGAAATAGTAAGTGTCATTTGGAATTTTTTAATGGGCAGTTGTGATTAGAAATTTCTCACTTGCAAGGCAAAAATTTCCACTTGTAAAGCATGATCAATTGCAAGGAATTGAATGTTCTTTATAAATGTATTGGATATACTGGGGGTAATTTTGAGTTTCTGTGATGACGTAAAATGGGGGATAGCGAATCGGCAGCCCGTTTTACATCTCCCAGAGACATGTAAAACTGGCTGCCGATACATCATCACCCATTTTACACAATCGCACAAAGTCAGAGTTAATGGGTGAATGAAGTGTATTTGACATTGTTTATCTTGATTTTCAGAAAATAGTCAAAAGGAGACAGACAAAAATTAATCAAAATCACATTAATAATTGCGAACAAATCAAACCAGACCTAGGATTCAAGTTATTACCTGGATAAGGAATTTGATTAACAGTAGGCAAAAACAGGAACTATTCAGATCTGGTAACACTGACTGGTTGGGCTGGATTTTGTGAATGGAGGCGAGTTGGAGGCGGGACTGCTGCTTGTTGTGTCAATGTCCCGCCTCCATCCTTGCCTGACCAATCAGAGGGATTTTCCCCTGATTGAGCTTGTTAAGCCCGCCCTGTGGGCTCAGCAGGCCAATTAGGGAGGAAGTCACTGACAGATCATGTCAACATTAGACGTGGTATCTGTCAAACACTGCCATTCTCTTTAGTTTGATGAGACTTTGTGGTGAGGACTCATCAAACTTTCAACTTTGTACATTTAACATGTCTGTAAGATCGGAGGATCCAACAGCCATTATGTGAAATTGACAAGGAGAATATCGTCTCTCCCCATCCAGCATGGCTAAAGGCTGTAGAAAGAAAACAAGGTAAGTGCACACTTTTTTAAACTTATCATTCACCTTATGTACTTACCACTCCACACTTGCACCCATCACTCACCTCTACACCTTACTTCCAGGTGCTTCCAACCAGCGCAGACCTCCTCCACGTCTCCTCCAACCTGGCGGTGTTCTCCAAGGTCGGGAAGCCTTCACCTGTGAAGGTAAAATGGCACTAACCCTTTTTTCTGCCTGTTAACTACCTGTTAACAGGCAGTTAAAAGGATTAAATGTCTTTCCCATCTCCAGGAGACGGGACCCGAAGCTGCACACCTTCCCGCTTCCTGGCAAAAGGGCACGGAGGCGGGATGGGGGCGGGTTTGCCATCCGCCCCCACTTTCTCCGATTTTACCGGCTGTCCCGCCTCCATGCCCGTCTCCTCGGGGCAGGAATCCATTCTTCAGCCGCTTACTTAGAGCAGAATTATAAGCAAAACATCTGACTATCTTCAATATTAAGTTGTGCAGGGTGGTGAGATTTACTGATGAGTTCATTAAAATTCAGAGTATTGTGTCCAAGTCTGGTGACTGTATCTTCATAGAGACATTGGGACATTGGAAAATGTAAGAAAAAAGGACAAGGGTGATTCTAAAACCTCAATCATCTAGCGAGTTGAATAGCAAATGACAGGCAGTATTAAGAAATGTTAAGCACTGCATGTAAGTTCTAAAATGGTAGATAGTAAATATGATGATGCAATGAAAGGTATAATCTTTCAAAAGACAGAGCTTAAGAAAGACTTGGAGATGATACCGACCCGACCACTCATTGAAAACATCTCTGCAATTTGAAAAGCAATTGCCAAGTCAAACAGAATGAGATGTGTGAGCAGATGCACAGAATATAAGTACATGGGAGTAACATGACCTCCCCTGTAATGTATTAGTAGGAACATATTCGGAGTATTGTGTCCAAGTCTGGTGACTGTATCTTCATAGAGACATTGGAAAATGTAAGAAAAAAGGACAAGGGTGATTCTAAAACCTCAATCATCGAATTAGGGGAGACACAGAAAAGGTTAAATTCCTCCCGTCAACAATCGGTGAATTTTTGCTAGTTTATTAAATCGATTAATACTGAAAATCTTTGATGTAGCTAAATGGCACAAGCTACTTCACAAAGGGAATGAGGGGACATCAAGCAGCAACTGGGAGAAGGTATTGTAACCAAAGGCATGGTCAAAGAGACAGGGCTGGATTTTGCCAATGGGGAGCTTTTGGAGGCGGGACTCCCACTTGTCGGGTTTCAGTCCCGCCTCCATCAACTTCTGGCCAACCCACTCTATTTTCACTTGATTGTCCTTGTTAAGCCTGCCCAGTGGGCTTAGTAGGCCAATTAAAGGAACGCCGGTTACAGAGAACATCAGCATATTGTTATGTTCATTAATAACTAGTCATTTTTATTAAGAACAGCTAGCTTTTGCTGGACACTTTATTGAGCACATGTGGACTAGGTACAGTATCTGTAGAGGCATCCATCTTGACTGCTGCCTTGTGGGTAGCCTGGGGCATCGTGGGTAGCCCACTCTTATATATATACAGCACCACCTAGTGTACCAATCCAGAATGACAGGTTACTGATCATTACACATAAGACGTTTCATCTGTCAAAAATTTTTGACAGCTGAATTGTCATCAATTTAATTCAATTTTATTTGCCATATGTAACCAGTACGAGTACAATTACAATGGAATGCTTACTCCCCGTAGGGACACATCAGCTATTCATACAGCGCCGTGTTCAGAAAGTCAATACAATGACTTCCAGTGGCAGTGGGAGCACGATGTCCCTCAGCCACTCCGTCCATTTGACAGCTCTGTGAAGCTGTCAAACAATGACATTCTCTGTAGTTTGATGAGTTCTTGAATTCAAGACCTCATCAAACCTCTTTCTTTTGCAGAAATTAGATGGTTATTGCATTGGAGAATGCAGCGGCCATCTGTCATCTCTACCGCGGAGGTGCGAGACTCTCCGCATACCCAACTCTTGAAGTCTGCAGGAAGAAACAAAGGTAAGTAAACTTTTTCTAACACTTTCCACTTACCTCACATACTCACCTCTCCACACTTGCACCCATCACTTACCTTCACAGTGCACTTTTGCACCCCTCCGACCCCCGCAGACCCACTACTCGCCTCGGTGACCCTGGCGGGGTTTGGAGTATTTGGGAAGCCCGCACCTGAGTAGGCAAAATGGGGCTAATTCTCTTATCTGCCTGTTAACTAGCAGTTAACAGGCAGATAAGTGGCAATAATCCCCTTCCTGCCTCCAAGGAGATGGGACCCGGCGCGGGACGGCTACCCGCCTCCTGGCAAGACGGCATGGAGGCGGGTTGGGAACCCGCCCCCAAATTCTGCCATTTTCCCAGCAGTTCCGCCTCCATACTCGCCTCCCCAGGGCTGGCAAGATCGCGGCCACAGGTTGGAGTGGATATTTGTAGGTTGTGAGAGCGTTAGACGTTTAGGGAAAGGTTAGGGCGGAGAATTGCAGAGAGCAGGTTCCACTCAGCTTAAGATGATTTGATGTGTGCCAGGGTCACGGTTGGATTTGTTCTTGCTGTGACATTAATTATATGATAAAATGGTGGATTTCAATGTGTGAAAATCCCTACAAATATTCACAGGCTCTTTGAAATTCTGCAAACAGCAACAGGGAACCCCCTATAAATATTAACAAGTTCTTGGGGACCCACTTTAAATATTGACAAGCTCTTGGGGACCCCCTGCAAATGTTGATAATCTCTCAGGGACCCCCTGAAATTATTGATAACCTTTCAGGGACCCCCTGTACATGTTGATAATCTCTCAGGGACCCCCTGTACATGTTGATAATCTCTCAGGGAACCCCTGTACATGTTGATAATCTCTCAGGTACCCCCTGCAAATGTCGATAATCTCTCAGGGACCCCCTGTACATGTTGATAATCTCTCAGGGACCCCCTGTACATGTTGATAATCTCTCAGGTACCCCCTGAAATTATTGGTAACCTTTCAGGGACCCCCTGTACATGTTGATAATCTCTCAGGGACCCCCTGAAATTATTGATAACCTTTCAGGGACCCCCTGTACATGTTGATAATCTCTCAGGGACCCCCTGTACATGTTGATAATCTCTCAGGGACCCCCTGTACATGTTGATAATCTCTCAGGGACCCCCTGTACATGTTGATAATCTCTCAGGTACCCCCTGCAAATGTCGATAATCTCTCAGGGACCCCCTGTAAATGTCGATAATCTCTCAGGGACCCCTGTAAATATTGACAAGCTCTTAGGGACCCCTGTAAATGTTGATAATCTCTCAGGGACCCCTGTAAATGTTGATAATCTCTCAGGGACCCCCTGTAAATGTCGATAATCTCTCAGGGACCCCCTGTAAATGTTGATAATCTCTCAGGGACCCCCTGTAAATGTTGCTAATCTCTCAGGGACCCCTGTAAATGTTGATAATCTCTCAGGGACCCCCTGTAAATGTTGCTAATCTCTCAGGGACCCCTGTAAATGTTGATAATCTCTCAGGGGCCCCTTGTAAATATTGACAAGCTCTCAGGGACCCCTGTGAATGTTGATAAACACTCATGGACCCCCTTAAAATATTGACAAGCTCTCAGGGACCCCTGTAAATGTTGATAATCACTCAGGGACCACCTGTAAATATTGACAAGCCCTCAGGGACCCCTGTAAATATTGGCAGACACCTGGAGACCTTTTCCAAATATTGACACAGTCCAAGGGATGCTCTGCAAACACTGGCATGCTCCTTGCAACCCACTGCAAATATTAACTCACTCCTTGGGATGCACTACAAATATTAACTCACTCCTTGGGACCCACTACAAATATTAACTCACTCCTTGGGACCTCCTACAAATATTAACACTCTGTTTGGGACTAACTACAAATATTAACACACGCCTTGGGACCCACGACAAATATTAACACACTCTTGGGACCCACTACTATTACTAACACATGCCTTGGGAGGTCCTACAAATATTAACTCACTTCTTGGGACGTCCTACAAATATTAACTCACTCCTTGGGACCCACTACAAATATTAACTCACTCCTTGGGACCCACTACAAATATTAACTCACTCCTTGGGACGTCCTACAAATATTAACTCACTCCTTGGGACGTCCTACAAATATTAACTCACTCCTTGGGACGTCCTACAAATATTAACTCACTTCTTGGGACCCACTACAAATATTAACACACTCCTTGGGACCCACTACAAATATTAACTCACTCCTTGGGACCCACTACAAATATTAACTCACTCCTTGGGACCCACTACAAATATTAACACACTTCTTGGGACCCACTACAAATATTAACTCACTTCTTGGGACCCACTACAAATATTAACTCACTTCTTGGGACCCACTACAAATATTAACACACTCCTTGGGACCCACTACAAATATTAACTCACTCCTTGGGACCCACTACAAATATTAACTCACTCCTTGGGACCCACTACAAATATTAACTCACTCCTTGGGACCCACTACAAATATTAACTCACTCCTTGGGACCCACTACAAATATTAACTCACTTCTTGGGACCCACTACAAATATTAACTCACTCCTTGGGACCCACTACAAATATTAACTCACTCCTTGGGACCCACTACAAATATTAACTCACTCCTTGGGACCCACTACAAATATTAACACACTTCTTGGGACCCACTACAAATATTAACTCACTCCTTGGGACCTCCTACAAATATTAACACACTTCTTGGGACCCACTACAAATATTAACTCACTCCCTGGGACCCACTACAAATATTAACTCACTCCTTGGGACCCACTACAAATATTAACACACTTCTTGGGACCCACTACAAATATTAACACATTCCTTGGGACCCACTACAAATATTAACTCACTTCTTGGGACCCACTACAAATATTAACTCACTTCTTGGGACCCACTACAAATATTAACTCACTCCTTGGGACCGCCTACAAATATTAACTCACTTCTTGGGACCCACTACAAATATTAACTCAATCCTTGGGAACGCCTACAAATATTAACTCACTTCTTGGGACCGCCTACAAATATTAACACACTTCTTGGGACCCACTACAAATATTAACACACTCCTTGGGACCCACTACAAATATTAACTCACTTCTTGGGACCCACTACAAATATTAACTCACTCCTTGGGACCCACTACAAATATTAACACACTCCTTGGGACCGCCTACAAATATTAACTCACTCCTTGGGACCCACTACAAATATTAACTCACTTCTTGGGACCCACTACAAATATTAACTCACTCCTTGGGACCGCCTACAAATATTAACTCACTTCTTGGGACCCACTACAAATATTAACTCAATCCTTGGGACGTCCTACAAATATTAACACACTTCTTGGGACCCACTACAAATATTAACACACTCCTTGGGACCCACTACAAATATTAACTCACTCCTTGGGACCCACTACAAATATTAACTCACTCCTTGGGACCCACTACAAATATTAACTCACTTCTTGGGACCCACTACAAATATTAACTCACTCCTTGGGACCCACTACAAATATTAACTCACTCCTTGGGACCCACTACAAATATTAACTCACTCCTTGGGACCCACTACAAATATTAACACACTTCTTGGGACCCACTACAAATATTAACTCACTCCCTGGGACCCACTACAAATATTAACTCACTCCTTGGGACCCACTACAAATATTAACACACTTCTTGGGACCCACTACAAATATTAACACATTCCTTGGGACCCACTACAAATATTAACTCACTTCTTGGGACCCACTACAAATATTAACTCACTTCTTGGGACCCACTACAAATATTAACTCACTCCTTGGGACCGCCTACAAATATTAACTCACTTCTTGGGACCGCCTACAAATATTAACTCACTCCTTGGGACCCACTACAAATATTAACACACTTCTTGGGACCCACTACAAATATTAACACACTCCTTGGGACCCACTACAAATATTAACTCACTCCTTGGGACGTCCTACAAATATTAACTCACTCCTTGGGACCCACTACAAATATTAACACACTTCTTGGGACCCACTACAAATATTAACACACTCCTTGGGACCCACTACAAATATTAACTCACTTCTTGGGACCCACTACAAATATTAACTCACTCCTTGGGACCCACTACAAATATTAACTCACTTCTTGGGACCCACTACAAATATTAACTCACTCCTTGGGACCGCCTACAAATATTAACTCACTTCTTGGGACCCACTACAAATATTAACTCAATCCTTGGGACCGCCTACAAATATTAACTCACTCCTTGGGACCGCCTACAAATATTAACTCACTTCTTGGGACCCACTACAAATATTAACTCACTTCTTGGGACCCACTACAAATATTAACACACTTCTTGGGACCCACTACAAATATTAACACACTCCTTGGGACCCACTACAAATATTAACTCACTTCTTGGGACCCACTACAAATATTAACTCACTCCTTGGGACCCACTACAAATATTAACACACTCCTTGGGACCCACTACAAATATTAACACACTTCTTGGGACCCACTACAAATATTAACACACTCCTTGGGACCCACTACAAATATTAACTCACTTCTTGGGACCCACTACAAATATTAACTCACTCCTTGGGACCCACTACAAATATTAACTCACTCCTTGGGACCCACTACAAATATTAACTCACTCCTTGGGACCCACTACAAATATTAACTCACTTCTTGGGACCCACTACAAATATTAACACACTTCTTGGGACCCACTACAAATATTAACACACTTCTTGGGACCCACTACAAATATTAACACACTCCTTGGGACCGCCTACAAATATTAACACACTCCTTGGGACCCACTACAAATATTAACTCACTCCTTGGGACCCACTACAAATATTAACTCACTCCTTGGGACCTCCTACAAATATTAACACACTCCTTGGGACCTCCTACAAATATTAACACACTCCTTGGGACCTCCTACAAATATTAACTCACTCCTTGGGACCTCCTACAAATATTAACACACTCCTTGGGACCTCCTACAAATATTAACTCAATCCTTGGGACCTCCTACAAATATTAACACACTCCTTGGGACCTCCTACAAATATTAACTCACTCCTTGGGACCTCCTACAAATATTAACTCAATCCTTGGGACTGCCTACAAATATGAACACACACATTTGGACCTCCTACAAATATTGACACACTCCTTGGGACTCATTACAAATATTAACTCAATCCTTGGGACCTCCTACAAATATTAACACACTCCTTGGGACCCACTACAAATATTAACACACTCCTTGGGACTTACTACAAATATTAACTCACTCTTGGGACTCACTAAAAATATTAACTCACTCCTTGGGACCCACTACAAATATTAACTCACTTCTTGGGACCCACTACAAATATTAACTCACTCCTTGGGACCCACTACAAATATTAACACACTCCTTGGCACCCACTACAAATATTAACACACTCCGTGCGACCGCCTGCGAATATTAACACACTTCTTGTGTAGAGATTCACGTATCTCTGGTAAACAGGATCGAGTGCATACCAGTATGGTGGGTATATTGGGGGAAAAATTCGGTATCGTCCCATTTGGGGCACCATTATCGGCCGTGCGCAAAGTTTAGCGCCTGGCGCTAATTATCGCCTCCAACAGCAAACTTGGCTTTTATCGCCCCTGGAGGTGATTGGAGTGCTAAATCAGGCGTTTTACACCTGTCTTAAGGCGCAAAGTCTGAGGAGCAAGTCGCTACCTCAGAGCGCTGGCGAAGCTCATGTGATGTCAGTCAGCAATGGAATACAGACACACTGGCGCCGGCCAGTTCCTTAAGGGGTGTTCTGACAAAAGGTCATTGACCTGAAACGTTAACTCTGTTTCTCTCTTCACTGATACTGCTAGACCTGCTGAGTTTCTCCAGCATTTTCGGTTTTTATCTTAAAGGGGAGGGTTGATTTTGCTCTCCATCCACATCCTGCTCATTGCAGCCTTGAATCTCAGCCTGAACATAAAATCCTCTGGAAAGAACAATGGAGAGACCCAGGGAAAGAGCTCAGAGTGCAGCCCCCACAGTCTCTTCTAAATCGATACAAGGAAAGGCAAATTAAAATGAACCTGCAAAGTGCTGCTCAGTACCCAAAACTCCTTCACACAGCGTTTAATCTCTCCAGAAGTCTCTCTCTCTCTCTCAGAATGCGTGGTGCAAAAATGTCATCAATAAAAAAATGCAAGAAGCAGTCACCTTTAAATAACGCTTCCCTAGTCCCTTTCTGACTGCAAAACGCTCCCCTCAACCTGTCGTTGCTAGCCTCAGGCAGTAAGGCAGGGGGTGCCACTCAATATCCGGTCCGGGGCGCTACCGGGGCGTTGTGCACTCGACTGACATCACGATCTGCCGGCGCAGGAGATCGTGGCAGTAGTGTTTAGCGCCGCTGCAAAATGTCTAGTTAATTTCGCGAGCGGCGCAATCATCACCGCGCCCGGGCACTAGTTGCTTAGCGCCCTCTTAAGGCACTAACAGGAGGCGCAAACCAACTGAATTTTCCCCCATTGTGTTTAATCAGAGTTTAGGATGGAATATAACACACTAGTAATACAGCAAAAACATACGACCGTGAAAAGCAGCTTGTACCGGACCTGATCAGACAGACCGCTGGTATGCGCGAACAGTTCTCTGGCTTCTGGCCTCTCTCTCTCTCTCTCTCTAGTACCTTCTAGGGTGAGCATGGGATCACTCTCAAAAGAGCGTTCGACCAGCCCAACTTTTCTTTGCAACTTCTGTTTGGCTCTCCCTTCCACAGTCTGTGTGCAAGCCCTTGGGGTGTCACTTTTTATTCTCTTTTTAGGGGTGGGCCTGAGGCCAAGTTATTGACAAGACCCTTTAACCTATAGAGGTTCCTCCAAAACTTCATCAACCAATGACAGCCCAAGTTCTTTGTCTTGGTTCTTGGATGAAAGCCCTCCCCAAAAGAGGGTCTCATTACTTCATCCAATTTATCTTTCCTGCTTTTATATTTTGAAGGTTCCTCCACTGGAATCCATCTTATCTCTTTTGACTCTATCCTCCTTAACCCAGCAAGTACAAGGCCTGGCCCTGTCCTTCTTAATCATGGCCCCAGCCAGAGCTGTCGCACATTAACCAGTTGCTATCTCACCATTCTGACCTTCACAAGTAAGGTCTATGATTCCCTCCCCTTTTCTGCTGTGAGCTTTACTATGAGAAATACATAGCAACTTGCAGCTGCTTGGGCTATCTCACCTTCATCTAACAAATGGCCCATTCTGAGATATACCTTAGCCTCCTCAAATTCCTTTCATTCTATGTCTTTTCCTAATTAACTTTTAATTATCTTCATAAGCAGTTCTGCTAAACAAACTCCAAATTCTATCTGTGGAGATTATAATATGGTTATTAGTAATACTTGAAGAAACATAGGTTGGGCCTTCACTGGCCAAATTAAAGTCAAAACCCTAACTTACAAACAACAGATAACTAGCCTGGAAGGACCATCCTATGGACCCCCATGTGGAATGTTTATGTTTCACCTAATCTAACTGATTAAAAAGACTGTCTCAAATTCTAATGCAAGCTTTCCAGGAAAACAAAACTTATCATTTAAACACAGTATTTATTCGTGTAGCCATATACATTTTTAGGCACCCCTAGTTTCTAACAGTCCCCACCTTGAGAGGGAGACAAACTCTATTTCGACCTCTCATTTACGAACCTCTACCAACCGTGCCAACTCTGAATTATTGGTTCGACGGTTCAATCAACTATTCCAGTGTTCCAATTCTGCCCCACCTTGGGTATCCTCTGTTCCTTCTATCTTTCCTGATCTTACCCCGCATGGGGTCTCCTCTACATTGCCTCTGATTTTCATCCATCATTAATTCATTAGTACAGTTAGTCATCCTTATAGATACACATTTGGCTTATGCATCAAAGTCTTACTAACCAGGTTACATATATCAAATATACTGTCATTACAAGTTCGAGAACTACCAGAGCGTGTGAAATGATACGAACCTATGGGTGAGCTGACATTTAAACCCCAATATCCACCAGTGTGAATCGTCCCCAATGCTGTCAATTTCAATATCTATTCTCGAGTTGTCTTGCTCCAAAACATAAAATTGCTTTCGGTGGGAGTTCAGTCACATCACGAGCTCACTGAATTCCTCAGACAACAGGAGAATGTCGTACCTGAATTGTACCACATAACTGTGCAGCTCATACTGGATCGTATTGGCTTTTCCCACGCTCTGTTACCTACAAAACACAATTATTACAGTCACAGTTATAATTCAGTCTTACAATCATTAGCACGTTGACTAAGTACATACATTTCAAGTGACAATGATACAAAACAAAGAATACAGAAATTATGAAGAAAGCTACAGTTTATCATCTAACTAGGAATACTTATACTTTCACAGTTTTCAACTGATTGATATGGTACCATTTAGCCACCTTGGCCCTCCCCTTTTTCCCAGGGAATTGCACCAGATAAACCAAAGGACTGGCCCTGTCAATAATCGGGAAGGGGCCATTCCACTTTGGTTCGAAGCAATGTTGCTTCTTCACATGGTTTAGTGCCATTACAACATCTCCCACTTGATATTCAAATGGTCGGACCTTCGTGTCAAAGTATTTCTTTGCCTGGTTTTTTGATTTGCCTGTTTGTGTAGCTACAAACATGTTAGTTTGTTCTATGTTCTCTACCACCATTTCAAGCCATTTTTGGTTGGCAATTCCCTGTACTAAAGGTGTGGCTAAAGGGGCTAACAGATGGGCCGGCATTCGCATTATTCGCCCGGTCATAGCCTGGTAGGGTGAGATACCCGTTGTGCTATGCGGGGTGGATCTAATAGCCATTAGACACATTGGTAGCATACTGGACTATTTGGTGGGGTGGATCTGCACAAAATTTGTTTAACATAGTTTTCAGAGTTCGGTTTCCTCTTTCCACCACACCAGATGATTGTGGGTGATGGGAGGTGTGAAGTTTATACGAGATACCGATTATCCATTGCAATTCGGTAAAAATTTGGGTGGTAAAGTGTGATCCCTGATCACTAGCAACTTGAATTGGCACTCCCCACCTGTAGATCACCTCACCCAATAAAAGGCGAGCTACTGTCAATGCGGTGTTTGTTTTGCATGGAAAAGCCTCCATCCATTTACTGTAGTAAATGTATCAACTATAACCAAACTAATGCTGCAAGCCAGAAGGCTCTGTAGGTAAGGGCCCTATAAAATCAATTTGAAGGTGGGTCCACGGCCCATCGGGAGGAGGGGGACTGCGCAACAGTGCCCGATTAGTGTGGGCACTTGGATTGTGCTGTAAACAGGGCAGACAACAATTCACCCTATGAGTGACATCTGTGATGCAATCGGGATACCATGCAAATTTGCGTAGTTTCTGAACAGTTGCATCAGCTGAATAGTGCCCTCCTACCGGATGTGAGTGCAGGAGATCAAAAATTTCGGGTGCCGTGGATGGGGGAACACAGACAACCGGGAGATCAGATGATAGCCACCGCATACGGGGGTTGAACATTAACAGGGGAGCAGCTTCCCCAGACTGATCCGGAGCCAATTGTGTGTCTGCAGCCCATGGAGTGGGCTGAGGTAACAGATATCTATTCTGATGCCATGCAATAACAACTGCATGGGGGAATAACTGGACTGGAGGGAAGGGAGGTCGATGTCCCCACCTTGGACACTCGAGACTGATCTTAAGGGAGGGGTAGAGGCTTGCCAGAGGTCACTGTTAACGACGGCGTCCTTGGCAGCACAATCTGCCCTTTAGTTACATCTGAAGAACGTGAATGGGACTTTACCTTACCAACATAGACAGGGGCTGATCGTGAATTTAAAGAGTCCCAAAGGGAAGCAAAGAGGTCTGCATGGAGCAGGGTCTTGCCATCAACAGTACAAAAATTATTCCTAGCATACAGCGGTAAAGATAGCAAAGTGTTAATTGCATAGGCACTATCTGACCAGACATTAACAGGTATGCCATGAGTAATTTGGATTGCTGTCACCAGGGCTGCAACTTCAGCATATTGGGCAAAGTGGAGTATGCATTTATACTTAAGTTCTCGGTCAGGCATGACTACTGCAAATCCAGTAAGGGGCTTTCCGTCCCTGTGATAGGATGACCCATCAATGTAAACGTTCTGGGCGTCACTTAGCGGAGTAGGAGAGACGGGGTGACGGTCAAACTCCAGTGGTGGAAGGGGGCACTCATGGCTTCTCCCCTCATACAGTAGGAGCTGAGATAGTAGAGTTGTCTGCCATGGCGTTATTTCCAAATCTCTCTGAGTTAACAGAAGTTTTCAGTGACTGAGTCGGGCAGAGGAGATCAAAGTGTCCCCCGGTTTAAGTGAAAGATTCAAAGGGGTGTGGGGGCTATGTATGATCATTTTGTTCAGCCCAGTAATAAACCGGGAGAAAAATTCAGTTGGTTTGCGCCTCCGGTTAGTGCCTTAAGAGGATGCTAATGGGGCGCAAAGCAACTAGCGCCCGTGCGCCACGATGTTTGCGCCGCTCACGAAATTAACTAGACATTTTGCGGCGGCACTAAACACTACCACCACGATCTCCTGCGCCGGCAGATCGTGACGTCAGTCGAGTGTGCAACGCCCCAGTAGCGCCCCGGACCGGATATTGAGTGGTGCCCCCTGTCTTACTGCCTGCCGCTAGCAACGACAGGTTGAGGGGAGCGTTTTGCAGTCAGGAAGGGACTGGGGGAATGCTATTTAAAGGCGACCACTTCATGCCTTTTTTGGTTGGTGACATTTTTGCACCACGCATTCTGAGAGAGAGAGAGAGAGACTTCTGGAGAGATTCAACGCAGTGTGAAGGAGTTTTGGGTACTGAGCAGCACTTCGCAGGTTCATTTTGATTTGCCCTTCCTTGTATTGATTTAGAAGAGACTGTGGGGGCTGCACTCTGAGCTCTTTCCCTGGGTCTCTCCAATATTCTTTCCAGCAGATTTGATGTACAGGTCTCTCCAGGCCGAGATTCAAGGCTGCAATGAGCAGGATGTGGATGGAGAGCAAGATCAACCCTCCCCTTTAAGAACTGGCCGGCGCCATTGAGTCTGTGTTCCATTGCTGACTGACATCACATGAGCTTTGCCAGCGCTCTGAGGTAGCGCCTCGCTCCTCGGCCTTTGCGCCTTAAGACAGGTGTGAAGCGCCTGATTTAGCTCTCCAATCACCTCCAGTTTGCATTCGGAGGTGAGGTGCTAAACTTTGCGCACAGCCGATAATTGCGCCCCAAATGGGGCGATACTGAATTTTTCCCCCGAAGTGTTTGACTGCCCAAAAAGTGGCTAGCAGATGTCGCTCACACGCAGTGAAATTCTTTTCCACGCCATTCAAAATACAGGAGGCGAATGCGATTGGCATAAGTTTACCCTGTACCTCTTAGCACAGTACAGCAGCAAGACTCTGATCGGTGGATCCCACCTCCAGGTGGAAAGGCTTCTCTCGGTCAGGGCTTGTCAGGCATGTGGCTTGCATAACAGCAGTTTTAAGGCGGGACACAGCCGTTGTATGTTCAGTGGTCCAGTCACGGGCCACAGCGTCCTCTTCACCCTTTAACAGTTCATATAATGGTTGGGCTAGCTCTGCAAATCTGGGAATAAATGAGCGCTGGTATCCCACTAGGACCAGAAAGGAACGAAGTGCGGTTTTGGATGCGGGCAATGGTAAACGCTGAATCACCTCAACCTTATGCTGGTCAGGGCTGAGTCCCTTTTGTCCCACAGAAACCCCTAAAAATGTCACTTCTAGCTGTAACAGTTTTACCTTTTTGGGGTTAATTTTCAGCCCGGCTTTTAGAAGAAGGCTTAATAGCTCTTCCATTAATTTAATATGAGTCTTTTTGTCAGGCGTTGCAAGCAAAAGGTCATCAACATACTGCAGCAGGCAGTCGGGTCTCGAAAAAGGTTTCCGTGTCTAAGCCATCCGTTTGTGGAATATAGTTGGGGCGTTGTGAAAGCCTTGAGGTAAACATGTCCAAGTATAACTTTGATCTTCAAAAGTGAAGGCAAACTTGTACTGATCCTCTGAATTAACAGCAATACTCCAGAAGCTGTTTGAAATGTCAGAGGTGGAGAAGTAGCAGCTACCTGGTGGAATCTGGGACAGGAGAGTGGGGGTCTCCCGAACAACAGGGGCACAAGCTGGGGTTACCGAATTAAGCTTGCGATAATCAATTGTTAGACGCCAGCTATTGTCTGGCTTCTTAACTGGCCAGGTTGGAGAATTAGGGGGAAAAATTCAGTTGTTTGCGCCTTCCGTTAGCGCATTAAAAGGGCGCTAATGGGGCGCAAGCAACTAGCGCCCGGGTGCGGCGATGTTTGCGCCGCTCGCAAAATTAACTGGACATTTTGTGGCGGCGCTAAACACTACCGCCACGATCTCCTGCGCCGGCAGATCGTGACGTCAGTCGAGTGTGTAACGCCCCGGACTGGATATTGAGTGGCGCCCCCTGCCTTACCGCCTGCCGCTAGCAACGACAGGTTGAGGGGAGCGTTTTGCAGTCAGAAAGGGACTGGGGGAGCGCTATTTAAAGGCGACTGCTTCCTGCCTTTTTTTGTTAGTGACATTTTTGCACCACGCATTCTGAGAGAGAGAGAGACTTCTGGAGAGATTCAACGCTGTGTAAAGGAGTTTTGGGTACTGAGCAGCACTTTGCAGGTTCATTTTGATTTGCCCTTCCTTGCTTCGCCAGCGCTCTGTGGTAGCGCCTCGCTCCTCTGCCCTTGCGCCTTAAGACAGGTGTGAAGCGCCTGATTTAGCGCTCCAATCACCTCCAGGGGCGATAAAAGCCAAGTTTGCCGTCGGAGGCGATAATTAGTGCCAGGCGCTAATCTTTGCGCATGGCTGATAATGGCGCCCCAAATGGGGCAATACTGAATTTTTCCACCTTAGTGGTAAAAGTACCAGTGCAGATAACACCCTACTTTAACAATGAATCAATAGTAGACCGAACATAAGGTTTACTCTCAGCCAGAATGGAATACTGCTTAACAGGAGGGCGGGAGGATCCATTAATCTCCTCATCTCCCGACATCCTACCACAATCATGTTTGGACTGAGGTGAAATAGGTGTCGGTGGTCCCTCATTGAAGTGCCACCAAAGACAATCATTAGCGTAGTCGAGGACAGCACAGTGTTTATGCAACGTGTCACTTCCGAGGATACTTTTCTGGTCATGGGTGGCCATATATACAGCAGAGGGGACATCGACGGAATTCCCATCAACGGACAAGAATGTGGAGCTCAATCCCTGATTAGCTAACTGAGTAGAAGCATTAAAGCCGGAGAGGTTTAGGGTGGTGCCAGAATGGGAAAAGGGAGCGGGGTCATGTAAAATAGTCATGGCAGAACCGGAATCCACAAGCATAACATGGCAGCAGCCTCCATGATCAGTGGCCCGGACAAAGGGTCGTCCGTCCTCCCCGTACCAGACAGGAGAAGACGTGGTCACCGTGGAGGCCTCTGACCGTCACTGGGGCCGTGAGTCTGGGAGCGCATCTCCACTGCGAGAAACAGCCGAAACGTTTTGCACCACCCCCCGCCGCCCCCCCATCTGCCTGACTGTGCTTCATGGCCTCAACTACTGCTGAAACGTGTTCGAGCTGCTGCTGCACAGAGTTCAAATCAGACCCGTTACCTTCACGGATTGGAGGACTATTGCGGCAGTTGTCAGCATAGTGTCCGGGCTTATAACAGTTATAACAGATTACGTGGCGTTTGTCTCCCGACTGGGGAGGTGTTTGTGGAGTCAGCGGACCCTCCACCGCCGACACTTTGAACTCAGTAGGGGTGTGGGCCGATTTAACTCGGTCCCAAGCTCGAATGTAAGCATCCTTCAGATCAGCCCACGGGGTTCCCTGATGAACAGCAATACCAAGAGCGTCCCTTACAGGGAGTAAGAGAGCATCAATGAATGTCAGCTTAAATCCCTCCATGTCCCAAAACTCTTGACCATTATAGTTTTTCTGGGACTGGTTGTACAAATCACACAATCGATTTGCAAAGGTTACGGGATGCTCGTTAGTCTTTTGCCGGGCATCCCCAGCCGCACAGGTGAAATTAACTCCATCCATGCCCAGACGAGAACAAACTGGAACCCCTTACTTTTATCATAGATTTCTCGTGAAAGTGATAATTTGAATTCCCGTGAAATGCATGACAACAGAACTCCTTGGGACCCACTACAAATATTAACACACTCCTTGGGACCCACTACAAATATTAACTCACTCCTTGGGACCCACTACAAATATTAACACACTCCTTGGGACCCACTACAAATATTAACACACTCCTTGGGACCCACTGCAAATATTAACACACTCCTTGGGACCCACTGCAAATATTAACACACTCCTTGGGACCCACTGCAAATATTAACACACTCCTTGGGACCCACTACAAATATTAACACACTCCTTGGGGGTTACTGCAAATATTAACACACTCCTTGGGAGTTACTGCAAATATTAACACACTCCTTGGGACTCACTGTAAATATTAACACACTCCTTGCAACTCCCTGCAAATATTAACACATCTCCTTGGGGCCTCCTACAAATATTAACTCACTCCTTGGTACTCACTACAAATATTAACTCACTCCTTGGTACTCACTACAAATATTAACACATTCCTTGGGACATCCTACAAATATTAACACACTCCTTGGGACCCACTACAAATATTAACTCACTCCTTGGGACCTCCTACAAATATTAACTCACTCCTTCGGACTCACTGCAAATATTAACTCACTCCTTGGGACCTTCTGCAAATATTAACTCACTCCTTGGGACCTCCTACAAATATTAACTCCTTCGGACTCACTGCAAACATTAACTCACTCCTTGGGACCTTCTGCAAATATTAACTCACTCCTTGGGACCTCCTACAAATATTAACTCACTCCTTCGGACTCACTGCAAATATTAACTCACTCCTTGGGACCTTCTGCAAATATTAACTCACTCCTTGGGACCTTCTGCAAATATTAACTCACTCCTTGGGACTCACTACAAATATTAACTCACTCCTTGGGACCTCCTACAAATATTAACTCACTCCTTCGGACTCACTGCAAATATTAACTCACTCCTTGGGACCTTCTGCAAATATTAACTCACTCCTTGGGACCTTCTGCAAATATTAACTCACTCCTTGGGACTCACTACAAATATTAACTCACTCCTTGGGACCTCCTACAAATATTAACTCACTCCTTGGGACTCACTACAAATATTAACTCACTCCTTGGGACCTCCGACAAATAAATATTAACTCACTCCTTGGGACATCCTACGAATGTAAACTCACTCCTTAGGACCTCCTACAAATATTAACTCTCTCCTTGGGACCTCCTACAAATATTAACTGACTCCTTGTGACCTCCTACAAATATTAACACACTCTTTGGGACTCACTGCAAATAGTAACACACTCCTTGGGACTCACTGCAAATATTAACACACTCCTTGGGACCTCCTACAAATATTAACTGACTCCTTGGGACCCACTGCAAATATTAACTCACTCCTTGGGACCTCCTACAAATATTAACTCACTCCTTGGGACCCACTACAAATATTAACACACTCCTTGGGACCCACTACAAGGGCTGGATTTTCATTCAGGGGCGGGTTGGTGTTGTGAAGTCTGCATTTTGTGTTATCCACACGAATATAAATTGACGTGGGAGATTGATGCTATTTTGACTTAATTGTCCAATTGAGTTCCAGCGTGTGGGAACCCTTGGCAAATGAGTTTTTCCAGTCAGAAATTTGCATCTTATGATGTCATCATTGCTGCTGCATTTAAGGTCTGCAACAAGCCTTGCTTCTTCTGCAGGCTGCCAACCTTTTGGTATTTACTGTCAGAGGGAACTGGAGTCACAATGGCCAGCGACAGACCTAGGGCTGCTCCCAGGTTCCACAACATTGCCCTGCAGGCTCTGGTTGAGGGAGCTAGAGCTCATAAGGAGGAACTCTTCCCTTCACCAGGGAGGAAGAAGCCTCCCCAGCAGACAAAGGCTGTGTTGCTGCCAGTGGCAGAAGAGTTCAACTCCTTAACGTTTACCCGCAGAACCTGGATACAGTGCAGGAAGAGATTTCATGACCTTCTGCGTACTGGAAAAGTGAGTATGAATTTCCCATCACCCTCAATCTGATCCCCATTGCTTTTCCTCACCAGCACTCAGCTTTAGCAATCTCTTCCTCCACATCCCACTTGACACTGACATCCATGCACACTTACCCATTCCCTTTCTATGCTCACATTCACCTAACTATTCGACTATGCAGCCCTCACACTTCCTATCACTGTGATGCTATGAAAACAACTGACAACACACAGGGAGTGCCCTTGGTCTTGCCACCTCACTCCATCTTTGTCTCCTTCTAAGTATCTATGCTATGGAATCTCTACACTCACTCCTTCATTCTCACTCAAACTCCACTTGTCTCCCTCATTGCAGGAAAAGAGAGCTCACAATAAAAGGCAAAGAGCCAGGACAGGAGGAGGGCCACCATCAGTAACCCAGCTCACCCCTGGGAGGAGGCGGTCCTGGAAATCATCGGAGTGGAAGAAGATGCGCAAGTGCGGGACGGACAGACAGGCGCATCATAGCAAGCTGGTGACAGAATAGTTTTACATCTCTCTCACTGACATTGCATGAGTCGCTGATAATGATTCCAAAGCTCTAACAGATGGACTTATCTACAATATGCAATGTGCATGTAACCTTGACCTCACATCTCTAACTCTTTCCTTTACTCCCCCACAGGACCATCGAGAGCCCCTGTCCCCACTGTCCAGGAGGAAGAGCCTGAGCTTCCAGACTCCTCAGAGGAAGCTGCAACCTCTGAGGGCACAGCGTCAGCAGAATTCACCGCACCCAGCACCAGCGCAGACACTCACACCTCGGTGGGACCCTCGGGACTTAGAGTAGTGTTGTCACCTGGTGTATCACAGCTCACAAGTGAGCATCAGCAGATGGTGGAGACGGGGACAGCAGTGGGGAGATCTAGTCGAAGGACGCAGGACTCTGCCAGCTCGGCTCAGCTGCATGTCGACCCTCTGCCTCTGGGTCCATCCACAAGGTCAGCGGTGCTCCAGGAACAGATGCAGGAGTCTCTGGCAGGTTTTGTCTCCAGGGTCGCTGCGAGTGTGGAGTGAATGGAGGAGTCCATAGCGTACAGGAGCAGAGCCTTTGTGGAGTCATTGGCACATGAACGCATCACCATGGAAAGGATGGCAACCTCCATGGAGGTGATAAGTCGCCAGAGTGCAGAAAACATGGTGAGTGCTCAGAATAGAATGACATCTCTGGAGGAGCGATGGGCATCTATTGAGCAAAGAAACCAGACCTTCATGGAAGTCCTTCTGAGTAGGACTGCCAGTGCAGATACGGGACCCCATGGCCCCCCTGATGTGCAGCAAAGTGCTCTCAAGCCACTTGCAAGCCCTGAGGGGGACCTGACCCATGAGAGGGAAGTTGATGGCAGACATCAAGGAAGTGGGGGCTCCTCTCCAAGCGCTCACACATCCATGCCACTGCAGAGCCCTCGGTCAGAGCCCCACCAGAGTCCACACCCAGCTGAGATCGGTGTCTCAACACAGCCGCAGGAGCAGCAGACTGTTGCCGAGCCCTCACAGGTTCGCAACCCCAGAGGACGCCTGCCAAAGGTGTAGAGACAGGAGCAGCAGGAAAGTGAGCAAGGGTCCTCCACATCTGCTGAAGCCACAGGGGAAGTACCACGTAGGAGCATGCGTAAGAGAAAAATACTGCACAAATAATCACAAGGGTAGTCACTTGGGTGAAATTTGATGTTTTATGTGAAAAAGCCATCAGATCAATAATGTTAATAAAAAATCTGATGGCTACTGCTGTAATTGTGGCGTGTGTCATTTCGCGAATGAGACTTTCACATTGAGGGCTTAGGATTACTTGGAATTGTCATTATGGTGGTCAAATTGCTAGGAGTCAGCTGGTTCTTGGCCATTTCGATGCTCAGGTAAGAAGATGCGAGGCAAAAGTCCTTGAGTGGCTAGGCTAAGCAAATCTGGCAAAGATGAGTGCGTTCCTTGCATCCCGGGCAGCTATTTTCTCGTGTACTGCTGCCGCTGGTTGATGGACCTCTGCAAGATTTTCGTTTTCGCTCTCCTCCTCCTCCTCCTCATCTCAGGAGGATATGTGAGGAGCCACTTTGTCCTCAGGAATCTGCAAGCCACGACGCTGTGCCATGTTGTGAAGTGCACAGCAAACCACGACGCTTCTGGAGACCCTGGCTGCTGAGTACTGCAGGGCTCCACCTGATCTATCCAGGCATCTGAAGCGCATCTGCAGCAAACCGATGGTTTGTTCGATAATGGATCTGGTGGAAATGTGGCTGGAGTTGTAGCGCTCTTCAGCTTCGCTGGCTGGCCTCCTCAACGGCGTCATTAGCCACGTCCTCAGGGGATAGCCCTTGTCTCCAAGTAGCCACCTGGTGGACTGAAGAGCGGAGGCACACTAGATTGGCACAGTATGAAGGAGTCATGGCAACTGCCAGGGTATTTGGCGCAAACATGCTAAATTTCCTTCTTGTGGTCATACACCAGCTGCACATTGAGGGAGTGGAAGCCCTTGCGGTTGACAACAATACCTGGATTGCGATGCGGTGCCTTAAGGGCCACATGTGTGCAGTCAACAATGCCCTGCACCCTTGGAAAGCCTGCCAGATTAGCTAATCCAACCGCACGCGCCGTGACACTTGCTTGACCCTTGGTGAAATGGATGTGATTGTGCGCGATGGCAAAGAGGGCATCGGTTACCTGCATGATGCAAGTGTGTGCGGCTGTCTGAGTGATGCCGCTGATGTCTGCTGCTGATCCCTGGAAGGAGTCTGAGGCAAAAAAGTTGAGTGCGGTGATAACTTTGACCGCCACTGGTAAGGGTTGTCCACCTGGTCTTCTGGCCTGCAGGTATTGTTGCAGCATTGCGCAGATGTCACCCACTACCTCTCGCGAAAGTCAGAGCCGCCTATGGCACTGCTGCTCAGACATGTTGATGTAGCTGACCCTGTGTCTGTAGACCCTGTTTGGGGGGTATCTCCTGCGCCAACGGGCCTCCATACGCTGGCCCCTTCTGGCCTGTGCAGCTTCAGGTGGGTGAGCAGCAGCTTGGCGCTCCTGTTGGTGCTGCTGCTGTTGGTGCTGTTGTTGTTGCTGTTGTTGGTGCTGCTGTTGTTCCTGGCTCTGCTGGTGCCGCAGCTCATCTTCTTCCTCATCTAGTGCCCACAGGGAAGGAAATAAATGGCTCCCGTGCTTCTGGTATATGCCTCAGTTGAGGAAGCGCTGAGTGAAGGTGGCGAGAGGGGTTTCCCAGGAGGTCACACTGGAGATGGGTGTCAGGCTCCAAACTTCCACAGTTGTGGTTATGCCTTCTAAAAGTTCCCCCAGACCTGAGACAACTAAGTCCTGCCACCTGCAAATGATGGCTGATTAAATCTACTATTTAATGTTTGAGCTGCAGCTGATAGTCAGCAATCCACTTGTGCTCCCGCCAGGTTTCACCGTCGTGTTTCAGAACAGGCGTGTTTCATGTGGGAAAAGGGTTAAACTCACAAAGGCCTTTTAAAATGGCATTATAGAGCCAATTTAGTGGTTGTTCAGGGCCTTAACGGCCTATCCAGCCTCTTGGAGACGGAACGGAGACGGGATCACTAGACACAAATTATTTTAAATTGATTGGAGGTGGGATGGAGGCGGGCTTGGGCCCATCCGCCAGTTTATGCAATTTTAGCCCCCGCACGCCTCCAATCCCGCCTCCACTGCCCAATGAAAATCCAGCCCCAAATATTAACACACTCCTTGGGACCCACTACAAATATTAACACACTCCTTGGGACCCACTACAAATATTAACACACTCCTTGGGACTCACTACAAATATTAACACACTCCTTGGGACATCCTACAAATATTAACTCACTCCTTGGGAGCTCCTACAAATATTAACACAATCCTTGGGACATCCTACAAATATTAACTCACTCCTTGGGACATCCTACAAATATTAACTCACTCCTTGGGACATCCTACAAATATTAACTGACTCCTTGGGACTCACTACAAATATTAACACACTCCTTGGGACCTCCTACAAATATTAACACGCTCCTTGGGACCTCCTACAAATATTAACTCACTCCTTGGGACCCACTACAAATATTAACAAACTCCTTGGGACTCACTGCAAATATTAACACACTCCTTGGGACCTCCTACAAATATTAACACACTCCTTGGGACTCACTGCAAATATTAACACACTCCTTGGGACCTCCTACAAATATTAACATACTCCTTGGGACCTCCTACAAATATTAACACACTCCTTGGGACCTCCTACAAATATTAACACACTCCTTGGGACTCACTACAAATATTAACAAACTCCTTGGGACTCACTGCAAATATTAACTCACTCCTTGGGACCTCCTACAAATATTAATACACTCCTTGGGGCCTCCTACAAATATTAATGCACTCCTTGGGACTCACTGCAAATATTAACACACTCCTTGGGACCTCCTACGAATATTAATGCACTCCTTGGGACTCACTACAAATATTAACACACTCCTTGGGACCTCCTACAAATATTAACACGCTCCTTGGGACCTCCTACAAATATTAACTCACTCCTTGGGACCCACTACAAATATTAACAAACTCCTTGGGACTCACTGCAAATATTAACACACTCCTTGGGACCTCCTACAAATATTAACACACTCCTTGGGACTCACTGCAAATATTAACACACTCCTTGGGACCTCCTACAAATATTAACATACTCCTTGGGACCTCCTACAAATATTAACACACTCCTTGGGACCTCCTACAAATATTAACACACTCCTTGGGACTCACTACAAATATTAACAAACTCCTTGGGACTCACTGCAAATATTAACTCACTCCTTGGGACCTCCTACAAATATTAATACACTCCTTGGGGCCTCCTACAAATATTAATGCACTCCTTGGGACTCACTGCAAATATTAACACACTCCTTGGGACCTCCTACGAATATTAATGCACTCCTTGGGACTCACTACAAATATTAACACACTCCTTGGGACCCACTACAAATATTAAGGGCTGGATTTTGTTCCTGGGGCGCGCTGGGGTCGTGTAATCTGCATCTTTTCTTATCCACCCGATTCTAAATCGATGTGGGAAAATGATGCAATTTTTACTTAAGTGGGCAATTGAGTTCCAACGGGTGGGAACCCATGGCCAATGAGTATTTCCAGTCTGAAAGTCGCCTCTGCTGATGTCATCTTTGCTGCTGCATTTAAGGTCTGCAACAAGCCTTGCTTCTTCTGCAGGCTGCCAACCTTTTGGCCTTTGCAGTGAGAGGCACCTGCAGGAAGAATGGCCAGCCAGAGACCTAGGTCTGCACCCCGCTTCGATGATGTTGCGCTGCAGGCTTTAGTTGAGGGAGCAAGAGCACATAAAGAGGTGCTCTTCCCTTCTTCAGGGAGGAAGAAGCCTCCCCAGCAAGCCAAGGCTGTGTGGATCCAGGTGGCAGAGGAGGTCAACTCATTGTCAATAACCCGTAGAAGCTGGCTTCAGTGCAGGAAGAGATTTCATGACCTTCTGCACACTGGAAAAGTGAGTATGAATTTCCCATCACCCTCAATCTGATCCCCATTGCCCCTCCTCACCAGCACTCAGCTTCAGCAATCTCTTCCTCCACATCCCACTTGACACTGACATCCATGCACCCTTACCCGTGCCCTCTCTCTCTATGGTCACATTCACCTACCTATTCGACTATGCAGCCCTCACACTCCCTATCACTGTGATGCTATGAAAACAACTGACAACACAAAGGGAGTGCCCTTGGTCTTGCCACCTCACTCCATCTTTGTCTCCTTCTAAGCATCTATGCAATGGAATCTCTACACTCACTCCTTCATTCTCACTCAACCTCCACTTGTCTCCCTCATTGCAGAAAAGGAGAGCTCACAATAAAAGGGAAAGAGTGAGGATAGAAGGAGGGTCATCCTCAGTAGCCCAGCTCACCCCCTGGGAGGAGGCAGTCCTGGAGTTCGTGGGAGTGGAGGACGATGCGCAAGTGGGGGACAGAGAGACGGGTGCATCACAGCAAGCTGGTGACAGAATAGTTTTCCATCTCATTGACATTACATGAGTCGCTGATAATGATTCTGAAGCTCTAACAGATGGATTTATGATCATCTGCAATATGCAATGTGCATGTAACCTTGGCTTCACATCTCTGACTCTTTCCTTTACTCCCTCACAGGACCATCGCAACCACCCGTCCCCACTAGCCAAGTGGAAGAGCACGAGCCTCAAGACTTCTCAGAGGAAGCTGCAACCTCTGAGGGCACAGCGTCAGCAGAATTAAGCGCACCCTTCACCAGCGCAGACACTCACACCTTGGTGGGACCTTCGGGACATAGAGTAGAGTTGTCACGTGGTGTATCACAGCTCACCAGTGAGCATCAGCAGATGGTGGAGACAGGGACAGCAGTGGAGAGTCCTAGTCGGAAGGCACAGGACTCTCCCAGCTCAGCAGCATGTCGACCCTCTGCCTCTGGGTCCATCCACAAGATCAGCGGAGTTGGAACTCCAGTAACAGATGCAGGAGTCTCTGGCAGGTTTTGCCTCCAGGGTTGCTGCGAGTGCGGAGCAAATGGAGGAGTCCATTGCGAACATGAGCAGAGCCTTTGTGGAGTCATTGGCGCATGAACACATCACCATGGAAAGGATGGCAACCTCCATGGAGTTGATAAGTCGCCAGAGTGCAGAAAACATGGTGAGTGTTCTGAATAGAATGACATCTCTGGAGGAGCAATGGTCATCTATTGAACAGAGAAACCAGACCTTCATGGAAGTCCTTCTGAGTAGGACTGCCAGTGCAGATACGGGTCCCCATGGCCCCCCTGATGTGCAGCAAGGTGCTCGTGAGCCACTTGCAAGCGCTGAGGGGGACCTGATCCATGAGAGGGAAGTTGGTGGCAGACATCAAGGAAGTGGGGGCTCCTCTCCAAGCGCTCACACTTCCATGCCACTGCAGAGCCCTCGGTCAGAGCCCCACCAGAGTCCACACCCAACTGAGATCGGCGTCTCAACTCCTGCACAGCTGCAGGAGCAGCAGACTGTTGCCGAGCCCTCACAGGTTCGCAACCCCAGAGGACGCCCGCCAAAGGTGTCGAGACAGGAGCAGCAAGAAACTTAGCAAGGGGCCTCCACATCTGCTGAAGCCACAGGGGAAGCACCACGTAGGAGTACGCGTAAGAGAAAGATACTCCACAAATAGTCACAAGGGTAGTCACTTGGGTGAAATTTTATGTTTAATGTTAAAAAGCCATCAGATGGTTACTGTAAATAAAAAATCTGTTGGCTACTGCTGCAGTTGTGGCGTGTGTCATTTCGCTAATGGGACTTCCACATTGAGGGCATAGGATTACTTGCAATTGTCAGTATGGTGGTCAGAGTGCTAGGAATCCGCTGGTTCTTGGCCATTGTCGATGCTCTGGTAAGAAACTGCGAGGCAAAAGTGCTTGAGTGGCTAGGCTAAGCAAATCTGCCCAAGATGAGTGCATTCCTTGCATCCCGGGCAGCAATGTGGTCGCGCGCTGGCGCCTTCTGGCCTGTGCAGCTTCAGGTGGGTGAGCAGCAGCTTGGCGCTCCTGTTTTGCTGCTGATGTTGCTGCTACTGTTGTTCATGCTTCTGCTGGTGCCGCGGCTGGTCTTTGCCCTCATCTGATGTCCAGAAGGGAAGGAAATAAATGGCTCCCATGCTTCTGGTAGATGCCTCAGTTGAGGAAGCGCTCAGTGAAGGTGGCGAGAGGGGTTTCCCAGGAGGTCACACTGGAGGTGGGTCCAAACTTGCACAGCTGTGGTTTGCATTCTAAAAGTTGCTCCAGACCTGAGACAACAAAGTCCTGCCACCTGCAAATGATGGCTGATCAAATATCCTCTTTAATGGTGGAGCTGCAGCTATAAGTCAGCAATCCAATTATGCTCCCGCCAGGTTTCACCGTCATGTTTCAGAACAGGCGTGTTTCACACGGGAAAAGGGTTAAAATCGCAAAGGCCTTTCAAAATGGCATTATCGAGGCAATTTAGTGCTTGTTAAGGGCCTTAACGGCCTATCCCGCCTCTTGGAGGCGGGACGGAGACGGGACCATTAGACACGATTTAATGAAAATTGCGTGGAGGCGGGATGGAGGCGGGGTTGGGCCCGCCCGCCAGTTTTTGCAATTTTAACCCCTCACACGCCTCCAATCCCGCCTCAACAGCCCAATGAAAATCGAGCCCTAACACTCTGCTTGGGACCCACTACAAATATTAAGGGCAGGATTTTCATTGGGACGTGGAGGCGGGATTGGAGGCATGTGGGGGGTTAAAATTGCAAAAACTGGCTTAAAATTGCAAAAACTGGCGGGCGGGCCCAACCCTGCCGCCAAGCAATTTTCTTTAATTCGTGTCTAATGGTCCCGTCTCTTTCCCACCTCCAAGAGGCGGGATAGGCCGTTAAGGCCCTTAACAAGCGCTAAATGGCCTCTATGATGCCATTTTGAAAGGCCTTTGCGATTTTAACCCTTTTCCTATGTGAAACATGCCTGTTCTGAAACACGATGGTGAAAGCTGGTGGGAGCACAATTGGATTGCTGACTATCAGCTGCAGGTCATCCATTAAAGTGGAGATTTGATCAGCCATCATTTGCAGGTAGGAGGACTTTGTAGTCTCAGGTCTGGGGAAACTTTCAGAAGGCATAACCACAGCTGTGGAAGTTTGGAGCCTGACACCCATCTCTAGTGTGACCTCCTGGGAAACCCCTCTCGCCACCTTCACTCAGCGCTTCCTCAACTGAGGCATATACCAGAAGCACGGGAGCCATTTATTTCCCCCCAAACAGGGTCTACAGACACAGGGTCAGCTACCTCAACATGTCTGAGCAGCAGTGCCAAAGGTGGCTCTGACTTTCGCGAGAGGTAGTGGGTGACATCTGCACAATGCTACAGCAAGACCTGCAGCCCAGAGGACCAGGTGGACAACCCTTACCAGTGGCCGTCCAAGTCACCACCGCACTCAACTTTTTTACCTCAGGCTCATTCCAGGGATCAGCAGCAGACATCAGCGGCATCTCCCAGGTGGCCGCACACACTTGCATCACGCAGGTAACCGATGCCCTCTTTGCCATCGCACACAATCACATCCATTTCACCAAGGATCAAGCAAGTGTCACGGTGCGTGCGTTTGGATTAGCTCATCTGGCAGGCTTTCCACGTTTGCAGGGCGTTGTTGACTGCACACATGTGGCCCTTAAGGCACCCCATCGCAATCCAGGTATTTTTGTCAACCGCAAGGGCTTCCACTCCCTTAACGTTCAGCTGGTGTGTGACCACAAGAAGGAAATTTAGCATGTTTGTGCCAAATACCCTGGCAGTTGCCATGACTCCTTCATACTGCTCCAGTCTAGTGTGCCTCCGCTATTCAGTCCGCCAGACCAACTTAACGGATGGCTACTTGGAGACAAGGGCTATCCCTTGAAGATGTGGCTAATGACTTCATTGAGGAGACCATCCAACGAAGCTGAGGAGAGCTACAACTCCAGCCACATGTCCACCAGAGCCATAATCGAGCAAACCATCGGTTTGCTGAAGATGCGCTTCAGATCCCTGGATAGATCAGGTGGAGCCCTACAGTACTCAGCAGCCAGGGTCTCCAGAATCGTCGTGGCTTGCAGATTCCTGAGGACCAAGTGGCTCATCACATATCCTCCTCAGATGAGGAGGAGGAGGAGAGCGAAAACGAACATCTTGCAGATGCCCATCAACCAGCGGCAGCAGTACGCGAGAACATTGCTGCCTGGGATGCAAAGAACGCACTCATCTTGGCCACATTTGCTTAGCCCAGCGAATCAAGCACTTTTGCCTCGCAGCTTCTTACCTGAGCATCGACAATGGCCAAGGACCAGCGGATACCTAGCAATTTGACCATCATACTGATAATTGCAAGTCATCCTAAGCTCTCAATGTGAAAGCCCCATTTGCGAAATGACACACGCAACAACTACAGCAGTAGCCATCAGATTTTTAATTTACATTATTCATCTGATGGCTTTTTCACAGAAAACATCAAGTGACTACCCTTGTGACTATTTGTGCAGTATCTTTCTCTTACGCATGCTCCTACATAGAGCTTCCCCTGTGCAGATGTGGAGGCCCCTTGCTCACTTTCCTGCTGCTCCTGTCTCGACACCTTTGGCAGGCGTCCTCTGGGGTTGCGAACCTGTGAGGGCGCGGCAACAGTCTGTTGCTCCTGCGGCTGTGCAGGGGTTGAGACGCCGATCTCAGTTGGGTGTGGACTCTGGTGGGGCTCTGACCGAGGGCTCTGCAGTGGCATGGAAGTGTGAGCGCTTGGAGAGGAGCCCCCACTTCCTTGATGTCTGCCACCAACTTCCCTCTCATGGGTCAGGTCCCTCTCAGTGCTTGCAAGTGGCTTGAGAGCACCTTGCTGCACATCAGGGGGGCTATGGGGATCCGTATCTGCACTGGCAGTCCTACTCAGAATGACTTCCATAAAGGTCTGCTTTCTCTGTTCAATAGATGACCATTGCTCTTCCAGAGATGTCATTCTATTCTGAACACTCACCATGTTTTCTGCACTCTGGTGATTTATCACCTCCATGGAGGTTGCCATCCTTTCCATGGTGATGCATTCATGCGCCAATGACTCCACAAAGGCTCTGCTCATGTTCGCAATGGACTCCTTCATTCGCTCCACACACAGCGACCCTGGAGACAAAACCTGCCAGAGACTCCTGCATCTGTTCCTGGAGTTCCAACACCGCTGATCTTATGGATGGACCCAGAGGCAGAGGGTCGACATGCAGCTGAGCCGAGCTGGCAGAGTCCTGCGCCTTCTGACTAGGACTCTCCAATGCTGTCCCTGTCTCCACCATCTGCTGATGCTCACTTTTGAGCTGTGATACACCAGGTGACAACACTACTCTATGTCCCGAAGGTCTCAGCGAGGTGTGAGTGTCTGCGCTGGTGCTGGGTGCGCTGAATTCTGCTGATGCTGCGCCCTCAGAGGTTGCAGCTTCCTCTGAGGAGTCTTGAAGCTCAGGCTCTTCCTCCTGGCTAATGGGGACGGGTGCTGTCGATGGGCCTGTGGGGGAGTAAAGGAAAGAGTCAGAGATGTGATGCCAAAGTTACATGCACATTGCATATTGCAGATGATCAGAAGTCCATCTGTTAGAGCTTCAGAATCATTATCAGCGACTCATGCAATGTCAGTGAGAGAGATGTAAAACTATTCTGTCACCAGCTTGCTGTGATGCACCCGTCTGTCCGTCCCCAACTTGCGCATCATCCTCCACTCCCACGATCTCTAGGACTGCCTCCTCCCAGGGGTGAGCTGGGCTACTGAGGGTGGCCCTCCTCCTGTCCTCGCTCTTTCCCTTTTATTGTGAGCTCTCTTTTCCATCAATGAGGGAGACAAGTGGAGGTTGAGTGGGACGTGGAGGAAGAGATTTCTAAAGCTGAGTGCTGGTGAGGAGAGGCAATGGGGATCAGATTGAGGGTGATGGGAAATTCATACTCACTTTTCCAGTGCGCAGAAGGTCATGAAATCTCTTCCTGCACTGCAGCCAGGTTCTGCGGGTTACTGACAATGAGTTGACCTCCTCTGCCACCTGGATCCACACAGCCTTGGTCTGCTGGAGAGGCTTCTTCCTCCCTGAAGAAGGGAAGAGCACCACTTTATGAGCTCTTGCTCCCTCAACTAAAGCCTGCAAGGCAATGTCATCAAACCTGGGAGCAGACCTAGCTCTCTTGCTGGTCATTCTGCCTCCAGGTCCCTGTAGCATGAAAGGCCAAAAGGTTGGCAGCCTGCAGAAGAAGCAAGGCGTGTTGCAGACCTTAAATGCAGCAGCAATGATGATGTCATCGGAGGTGACTTTCAGACTGGAGAACTCATTGGCCATGGGTTCCCACACGTTGGAACTCAACTGGCCAATTAAGTTAAAATCGCATCAATCTCCCACATCGATTTAGATTCGCGTGGATAACACATAATGCGGATTACACGACCCCAGCCTGCCCCTGAATGAAAATCCAGCCCTAACACTCTCCTTGGGACCCACTACAAATATTAACACACTCCTTATGAGTTACTGCAAATATTAACTCACTCCTTGGGACTCACTACAAATATTAACTAACTCCTTGGGACTCACTACAAATATTAACTCACTCCTTGGGAACCACTGCAAATATTACCACACTCCTTGGGACCTCCTAGAAGTGATAGGCACTTACCTAGCGTGCCAGCTGTTGTGCTGTGGGCCCACGTGGGATTCCGATCCTGGGCCTCCTCCAACTGCTGGCGCGCAGTGCTTGCATATCCCAGGGCACAGTTAGTTCGAAGCGTCCCCTGGGTTCACGTGGGCCATGGAGAGCCAATCGTAGCAGGGAATCTCTATTTATAGATTCGAATCTATGAACTAGAGATCGGCCCGAAAACATAACTAAAACTTCAAATACATTTTTTTTAAATCTCATTTTTAAAATAACTATAAATTACATAAAATAACTATTTTAAACAATAATTAAAATTTTTGAAAAATTAATTACAGTTTTTAACGGGGCTAAAAATAAACTTACCTTTCTTTAAAGTATTTAAAAATAATAAACCTGTGGAAAAAATGTTTTAATTGTACTTATTTCACCACTTACCTTGTTAAAAGCAGGCCTTGTGACTGCTTTTTAAAAGCATAGCTGCTGCAGACTTATCCTCCCGGAAAAACCTGTAAAAAAAAATGAAGTTCCAGGCGTATGCGCTGTTACTCCGGCGCACGCATTCGACCTGTGAACCCCTTCTTTCAAAGGAACGGAAGTTCCGGTTTCCCGCCCATGCACAGTGCATGCACGAAACCGGCACTTTCGTTGGCCATACGTGAGAGTGCACAGCGTGTACTCACCCGAGGGGAGCTGAATTTCTGGCCCATTAATTCTCTCCTTGGGAATCAATACAAATATTAAAACACTCCTTGGGAACTCCTAGAAATATTAATTCTCTCCTTGGGAATTATTACAAATATTAACACACTCCTTGGGACCCCCTACAAATATTAACACACTGCTTGAGCCTCACTACAAATATTAACTCACTCCTTGGGACTCACTACAAATATTAACACACTGCTTGAGCCTCACTACAAATATTAACTCACTCCTTGGGACTCACTACAAATATTAACACACTCCTTGGGACATTCTACCAATATTAACTCACTCCTTGGGACATCCTCAAAATATTAACACGCTGCTTGGGACCCACTGCAAATATTGACACACTCCTTGGGACCTCCTACAAATATTAACTCACTCCTTGGGACCCACTGCAAATATTAACTCACTCCTTGGGACCCACTGCAAATATTAATACACTCCTTGGGACCCACTACAAATATTAACTCACTCCTTGCGACCTCCTACAAATATTAACACACTCCTTGGGACCTCCTACAAATGTTAACTCACTCCTTGCGACCTCCTACAAATATTAGCTCACTCCTTGGGACCTCCTACAAATATTAACTCACTCCTTGCGACCTCCTACAAATATTAACTCACTCCTTGGGACCTCCTATTAATAATAACTCACTCCTTGGGACCTCCACTCACTCCTTGGGACTCACTACAAATATTAACCCACTCCTTAGTGTTGTATCTATGCTTTAATGCGTCCAATCAAGCATGTAGATACGTCAAATTAAATCAGAGTCACGCAGACAGGCGTATAACTGTGATCTTTACTTTATTGGTAAAATGGCTGACTGCTGCTTTCCCGGGTAATTCGCATAATGCAATGCACATTACATTACTGTATTAACTGGTGTTAAACTCACACATTACATTACCGTATTGACTGGTGTCAAACTCGCAATCAATACACGACATCCCCTTTTCCTTGGAAACAAACTTGCAGTTTACAAACAGTTGCTTACAATAACACCGCATAACTTATTTGGTTTATAAACTTTTTACAAACTTGTGTCTTACCACACAAGTAAATAATTCCCAGGTTTAAACATTTAACATCACCCATGCAGTTCTCACACAGTTTATGTTGTGACATAATCAGACAGTCTTTGGGGTTTTCTTTCAACCCTTTGAGGTCTGGCTGTACTGGGTATGTCTGACATGTTGGTGTCAGTGGGTATTGCCTGTGTCACAGTGGTATGTGTGTCAGGGTCTACTGTACTGTCCTTAGTCCCTTGTGTTTCCTCCTGCTCATGGAGTGTCTCCTTTGGTCCATTGGTTCGGCATTTCTTCACAAACGTAGTGTTTCTTGAGTAGCGTGCTCCTTCTGGAGATTCCACTACTACTTGACTCCCTGTTTTACTCAAAGCTTTGTGTGGTGTGGCATTAAAAGGAGTGGTGAACTTGTCCACTTTGTCCTGCCGTACCAGCACCGTGTCGCCAACTTCCACCTCTGAGTATTGTGTTCTCCGCTGTTCATCTGCGTATAGTTTGGACTTGCCTTTTTGTTCTGCGTCCCGGTCACGTACTTCCATGTCTGTGTGCGACTCTGTGATGTCTGGCAGCTTTCCTCTCATTTTCCGTTTAAAGAGCAGCTCTGCCAGGCTATTTCCTGTCGTGGCATGGTCAATGCTCCTGTACACAGTCACATATTTTCTAAGTTCATGTTTCCAATCTAGTCCTTCTGACTGAGCAATTCTGATTCTCTTCATCAGCGATGCATTCTGGCGCTCGACTTCTCCGTTAGCCTGAGCCCATTTTGCTGTCGTTTTCAGGTGTTTGATCCCGTTGTTTTCACAATATTCTTTGAATAATTTAGATCTGAATTGGGGACCATTATCAGATTTGCAGGTGATTGGCAAACCATGACGGCTGAAGATTGACTCTAAACTATCAATAACCTTCTCTGTTGTTGTGGAGGTCATGATGTCGTATTCATAGTAGCGACTATAATAATCAACTACCACAAGAATGGAGTGGTTGGATGGCAAGGGTCCCAGTAAGTCTATAGCTACATCCTGCCAGGGGCCCTCCGGTAATGGTGTTGGTCTCAATGGTTCAGGTGGGTCGGGTCTGGCTACTATCTGACAGCCGTGGCACGCTTTACAGTGTTTTTCAGCTGCCTTGTCCATGCCAGGCCACCAAACCTTGGTTCTGAGATGTTGCTTTGTTCCAACTATTCCCAAGTGTCCTTCATGTGCTAACACCAGGGCTCGTGCATGTAACACTGTGGGTAGCACGATGCGTGTTCCCCGAAGAACTAGGTACCCCACTACGCACAGCTCGTTTGCAATTGCTGCATAAGCTTTACAGTTCTCAAAATGTCCGTTTGTGATTGCCTCCCTACCTCAATCAGCTCTGGGTCGGTAGCAGAGGCTTCCTCCACCTCTCTAGTAGTGAGTGCTTTTGGTGTCGCACTCACAGCTACAAATCTCACATATTCATCTGAGCCATGAGAATGTCTCTCCTGTTTTGCTGTCTCCCCCAGCAATCGTGACAGTGGGTCTGCAATGTTTTGCTTGCCTGGAATGTGTATCACCTTAAAATCGTACGGCTGTAATCTAAGTACCCATCTCTCTATACGGGCACAGGGTTTAGAGTGTGGGCCGTATATCACTTGTAATGGCTTATGGTCAGTTACCAAGTTAAATTTTCGGCCATACACATATGGATGCAGCCTCTCACAAGCCCATGCAAGAGCTAAGGCCTCTCTCTCTGTTTGAGAGTATTTCCTCTCACTGTCTGTTAAACTACGACTTACATAGCATATTGGCACCTCTTGTCCCTGTTGGTCCTGAACTAGTACTGCGCCTAAACCTACAGGACTGGCATCTGCTATCACCTTGGTTGGTGCGTCCTTATCAAAATATGCTAAAGTGCCGGCTCTGGCCAACTCTTCCTTGAGTGCACTGAATGACTGTCTCTGTTGTGATCCAAATTTAAATGGTGTATCTTTCCTTGTCAGGCGTCGCAGTGGCTCTGATAGCGTTGCAAACTGCGGGATGAATCTGCTACTGTACCCAACGAGTCCCAAGAAACTCCTCACCTCTGTAGCATTCTCTGGTTCCCGAGCTTCTGCCACCGCTCGCACTCTCTCTGCTGTTGGTCCGATGCCCTTTTCAGACAACAGGATTCCCATGAAAATCAATTGGTCCATGTTGAATTGGCACTTCTCTGAGTTTAGTGTCAGTCCACTTTCCATTAGTCTGGTAATGACAGCGTGAAGGCGTCTGTCGTGCATTTCCTGGTCGTGTGCATGCACGATAATGTCGTCTGAGATGTTTTCAACATCCTCTATTCCAGCTAAGGCATTAGCTATCTCGTGCTGATATTGCTCACTAGCTGAAGATACACCGAATATCAGCCTCTTGTACCTGTATATTCCGTTATGTACTGCAAACGTTGTGATTTCTCGTGACTCAGGGGTCAGTTCTAGCTGGCGATAACCCCATTTCAGGTCTAGCTTACTAAACACCGTCGAGCCATTCATTCCTTGGAGTATCTCATCAACGGTGGGGATTGGATATCGTTCCCTCACTATTGCCTGGTTTGCTCGTCTCATGTCTAGGCATAACCTTACATCCTTATCTGCTTTTGGTACAATAACCACAGGATTTACCCATGGGGTGGGACTAGTTACAGGTTCGATAATGTCCATGTCCCTCAATTGTTTTATTTTGGCCTCTACTGCCCCCCTTAAGTTGAATGGTATACGCCTGAGTGGCTGGGCCACAGGCTTCACTTGTGGGTCGATATACAAACTGATCTGTTTTGTGTTCAGCCTTCCTACTCCCTGGAACACCTTTGGATACCGCTGTTCTAGTAGCTGTCTTACATCTACCACAGCTGAGACACCTGCACCTATTTTTAAAACTCCCAGTTTCATGGCTGTCTCCCTTCCTAGCAACAGCTCTCCATGGCCTTTAACCACAATGAACTCTGCCTGCTCAGTTCTCTTACCTATTGTAATCCCACATGTGAATACACCTTTAACTGACAGTGGTTGGCTAGAAGCATAAGAGAATAACTTTCTCTCTGTCTTAGGGACATGTGACTGACACTTAATGTGTTCTGACTTTAATCCTTCCCATGTATTCTCATCTATCACATTATTAGTTGCACCCGAATCAATTAACATTCTCAGGTTTACTCCCCCCACACAAAAGGTAAGTCTCTCTGTCACGTTATTTCCAGTAACAGCAAATGCACAGTTATTTTGTTCCTCTACATTGTTCACACTGTGTTTCTTTGTACCCTTTGTGTGGCATACTTTGGAGAAATGATCCTTTCCCTTGCACTTATGACACGTTTGTCTGCGTGCTGGGCATTTCGGATCACTGCCCATGTGGTCTGTGTGTCCACATCTGTAACAGTTCCTTTTGTCCCTATCGCCATTTTCTGTTGGTTTCACTGTCGAGCTTTTCACATAATACCCTCTTTTCTGTGCAACACGACGAACAGTATCTGTCTCCACCTTCTCTGTACATGACATGGCTGACATCTGCTCCTCGACGTTTTCACATAGTGAGGCCAATTGTAACGCGCGGGCGAGCGTTAGACCTTGCCCTTCCTCTAGCAATTTCCTCTGCACATAGGCTGACGTGCACCTACTCAGGATAGCGTCTCTTATTTGATTATCAGCATCCCCCCCAAAAGCACAGTCTTTAGCAGCCTGCCGCAAGCGAGTAGCAAATTGTTGCACAGTCTCACCTGTCTTCTGGGACAACTTATGAAAAGTCTGTCTAGCAAATGCTGCGTTGACCTCGGGCACGAAGTAGCGATTCAAAGCACTAACCGCCGCCGTGTAGTCTGCTGGCTCTCCTGTGTCCGGTAGAGTCGAAAAGATATCCTGGACATCTGGTCCTGCTAGGTGTAGAAGTAGAGCTCTTCTCCTCTGCTTTGTGGCAGCTGTAGAGGTATCGTCGATAATGAGTCCTTTGCCGTCGGCATAAAGCTCAAAAGACATTAACCACCTCGTCCATCTTCGACCCAACGTGGCTGGCTCGGCGAAGCATGCAAAATTTTGAATGCCGGTCTTCTCCATCCTAGCAAACTAAAACTTGGGCAACTACCTTTTTAAAAAGATTCTGGCCTAGAAATTTACTATGGCCCCGCCAGCTGGCTAGCGCCCAAAAGTTAGCGCTGGGCGCGGAGCCAGTTGCGACCGTCAGATATTCAGTTTTTGCGCCCCAAGTCGGAACTGGGCGCTATTCCAGGGTGTGCCTGCCCCCGCTTGGGGCGCTGAAACTGAATATCAGTGCTCTAGGTGCCGCTGCGCCACCCGATGCGGTGCGGCAGGCTGCGGTACTGCAGGCCTCCTCCTTCTCTTAAGGTGGAGGTGCCTGCAACGGGGAGATCGCCGCTGGATTGTGCCGGCAAATGAGCCCGGCACCACGGAGAAGTGCCGGGCTCGCGGAAAGCAGCCGGCAATGCCGCGGGGGGGTGGTGGAGGAGGCCGGGGAAGGAGGTGCGGGCAGGCGGCCGCCGAAAAAGCGGCCGGCCGCACCTCCACCTTTATGCGCCCCACTAAGGCTGCAGTAAGGCCCTGGTCTCCGGATGTTAGTAGCGGCCGCCACGGAGGAGGCGGCGGCAACTGAATATGGGCGTCGGGCCGGCATCGGAGCGGAAACGGGGCACTGCGCACACCGATGACGTCATCGGTGCCGGCGCAGCGCTACCGGCTACCGCCGCCATTACCGCCGAGCTCAATATCAGCGCAACCTCCTCTACTGGCGCAGAAGCCCTCTTTAGGCGGTAACTGGGCGCAAAGCTTGCAGCACCTTACTGAATTTCTAGGCCTCTGTCCGTTATCCTCGTCGCCAATGTTGTATCTATGCTTTAATGCATCCAATCAAGCATGTAGATACGTCGAATTAAATCAGAGTCAGGCAGACAGGCTTCTAACTGTGATCTTTACTTTATTGGTAAAATGGCTGACTGCTGCTTTCCCGGGTAATTCCCATAATGCAACGCACATTACATTACTGTATTAACTGGTGTTAAACTCGCACATTACATTACCGTATTGACTGGTGTCAAACTCGCAATCAATACACGACACTTAGGACCTCCTACAAATATTAACACACTCCTTGGGACCTCCTACAAATATTAACACACGCCTTGGGACCCACTACAAATATTAACACACTCCTTGGGACCTCCTACAAATATTAACTCAATGCTTGGGACCCACTGCAAATATTAACTCACCCCTTGGGACCTCCTACAAATATTAACACACTCCTTGGGACCCACTACAAATATTAACACACTCCTTGGGACCCACTACAAATATTAACACACTCCTTGGGAGCCACTACAAATATTAACACACTCCTTGGGATCTCCTGCAAATATTAACACACTCCTTGGGACCTCCTGCAAATATTAACACACTCCTTGGGACCTTCTACAAATATTAACACACTCCTTGGGACCTTCTACAAATATTAACACACTCCTTAGGACCTTCTACAAATATTAACACACACCTTGGGACCCACTACAAATATTAACTCACTCCTTGGGACCCACTACAAATATTAACTCACTCCTTGGGACCCACTACAAATATTAATTCACTCCTTGGGACCCACTACAAATATTAACTCACTCCTTGGGACCCACTACAAATATTAACTCACTCCTTGGGACCCACTACAAATATTAACTCACTCCTTGGGACCCACTACAAATATTAACTCACTCCTTGGGACCCACTACAAATATTAACTCACTCCTTGGGACGCAATACAGCATTGCTATTCACTGAAAGTAGCAAATGGAAGGGTAAAGGTTAAAGATAATGCGGCTTTCACTTCTTTTGTCCGATCGCAGCCCTGCCTTCGATCTATTTACTTTTCTTTCCAGTTTTGAAGAAGGGTTCGACCCGAAACGTCAACTCAAATTTCTCTCCATGGATGTTGCCTGACCTGCTGAGTTTTTCCAGCATTTTCTGTTGTTATTGCGGGAAATATTCGTTTGCTTTGCACCTCCCGTTAGCGCCCTAAGAGGGCGCCATCAGGGCGCAAAGCAACTAGCGCCCAGGCATGGCGCCTCCAACTCCTCCCGCGAAATTCCGCGGGAGCCTGGCATTCACGGTAACCATTAGCGCCCCGCCATTCGATGACATCATCGCCATGCGCAGCACCCCGCTCGCGCACCGGCCGCGATCTTCGGTAGCACCCCCTGACTTACCGCCGGATGCTATGTCCGACGGGGTCAGGGGGGCCTACCTGCGGCCGGAGTGGCGCTAATTAAAGGCGAGGTGCCGGGCGGCCATTTTTGTTGCTGGCTGCCTGCCAGCAGTTGCCCCCATTGCTGTCCCCGGCCTCCTGACCAGCCACCCCGCGGGATGCCGGTTGCGTTCCATGAGCCCGGCACTCCGATCTCTGGTGGCCTAGCTGGGCCCCGGGTCACGCTGCATAAGGCCCCTCCCCTTTAAGAAGGGTAGGAAGGCCTGCAGTACCGCGGCGAGATGTGCAGCACGTGGCGCTGCGGCACGTAGCGCCGTGATATGTCCTCGCAGCGCCCCAAGAGGGAGGCGGGGCGCTCCTAGTAGCGCCCCGCTTCTTTCTTGGGGCGCTACTGGTGAATTTCGGCCACGGGAGCGCTAATTTTTTCAGGGCGCCATAAGTAGCGCCCCGGCGAAGTTAGCGCCGCAAAGGGGGCGCGGCTCAATTTTCCCCCAAAACTCTTTTACTAAACTGGGGGAGGTTTATATTAATATACTGAATTTTTTTTCTTTAACTTTACACAGACATCAAAATGTTGCCTGTGGTCTTGTCCCAATTTTAGTCACTCCACCATTGGCGGCCGTGCTTTCAGCTGCCTAGGCACTAAGCTCTGGAATTCCCTCCCTAAACCTCTCCGCCTCGCTACTTCTCTTTCCTCCTTTAAGACTCTCCTTAAAACCTACCTCTTTGACCAAGCTTTTGGTCACCTGTCCTAATATCTCCTTGTGTGCCTTGGAGTCAAATTTTGTTTGGTAATCGCTCCTGTGAAATGCGTTTGGGATGTTTTGCTACGTTAAAGGTGCTATATAAATGGATTTTGTTTTTGTTGTATAAATCAAACACTCAAATAAAAAATATTCCCATAAAAGATGAAAATGCCATCTTCTGCTTGTGCCGTGGAAGTGCCAAAGGACTCCTTCATCTTGAAGCCTTCATTTTAAACTGTTTGAATGCTGGCAATGGCTTTATAAAGGCGTGACTGCACTTTTACCGAACAATGCTGGTTGCAGACAGACATAGATCATTGCCGTGCTGCAACATTAGTCCCTGAGCACATCACTTCTTGTGTCCTGCAAACAATAACTTACATGCTGTGGCTGATGCAACTAGTTTCACAATATAAGTACCCTTTCTGTCAGCTTTGTAATTTAGTCTGTTGGTTTCTTAAATATGTTTTTTGAGTTGAAAATGAGTTAACTGTTGGCCTACTGACTACTAACTAATTGATACTGACTTGTGTTTTTATTAGGGTGATATGGGTCCTCCTGGTCCACCTGGATTATACGTAAGTACCTGGTTCCTGATACTTTTATGTGAGATTCTGCGGTATGAAGCACTTTGCCACAGGGACAAGTTGAGGCAGTGACCATTGTATCTTTTTAAAGGGAAAATCAGATCAATGTTTGAAGCTGAGAAAGATGCAGGGCTATGGGGATAGAGTGGGGCAGTGGGTTTAGTTTTGGATTGCCCTAGCAAAGAGCTAACACAAACACCATGGGCCAAATGCAGCTCTCCCTGACTACTGGACTTGTGCTCAAGATATGAAGTGATTTTAATTTTTGGAGAATTTTGCTTATTTAATTTCACAGTTTATGGTTAAAATTACAGAACTATTCCTCATGCTTTAATACTGCAATCTTAGTCTTCTTTCAGCATCATAGTGCAGGAGCTAAAAATAAAACCAGTTGGCTTCTAGAAACAAGAGTTTTGCAGAAGCTGCTGGCAGTGTAAGGGTTAACAACTATAGGGGCGATTTTGTCAATGGAGGGGACATCAAGGGCAGTGATTTTCCAAATGTGCTCCTTGATGGGAGTGCTGGATGGCCCTGGGTCCCCGGTGCGGTTAACTCCCACACGCCCCACTTACCGCCGCTTCCTGGGGCCGCCATGTGTCGTGTGGCGGTAGGCCTGGAAAGTCACGGTAAAGGGCCCAATGGAGGAAGAGGGCCTTGTGGCATCATCCACTCCCTCCAAGACTGGCCCAGGATCTAGCTGCTGATGGCCACTGTCTCAGCCAAAGCCTTCAGTAGGAGCCCTGCTGCCATCTTCAGGTGTCTCTACACCTTGAAGGTCCCTCGCCACTTCTATGCTGCAGCAGCGATCCTGGATTTTATATTCCCACACTCCCAGGCTCCCTCTTGACAGTGGGAAATGCATTAGGATTTTGGCTGGTATGGAGTGGTAAGCAGAAGCCCCACTTTGCCTTGAAGTCGGGTTGTCAACCCTGGTTGGATGTGTTCCAGGAGGTTTCATTGCATGGCCTCCTGCCTCCAACCGCCCCGCCCCCACTCTCCCACCATTGGTCGCCCAACACCATCCTCACATTACACCACCTTCCCAGCCAATGGAAAAGGAACGGACTCTTGGTTACCCAATTGGACGACTCTTGACTGTCAGTCAATCAGCCTGTTTCCCGGTGTAACCAATAAACAAAAATGTTCAAAGAAAATGTTAAAAAACACGATAATTTTTTATTGCCCCTATGATTTTTCTCCTGGGTTGCTCACGGCAGTATCTGGAGATTGGTCTTTAATTCCTGGAGACTCCAGGCCAATCCTGGAGGGCTGACAACCCTACCTTGAAGAGGAGAATTACCCCCCCACACACACCTTTGGTCCTGTGTATAAAACCATTAAAGTTTAATTGAAGACAAAAATGATTTGACTTTGTCACTGCATACCATTCACTCATCACCCCCAAAAAATTGCTTCAATGACCACAGGTTACACCAGGTGGATTAATGCAATATTCTCTTACAGCTGCAAGCTTGTGCCCCTCATTACAGACAGAATACAAATCGAAGAGGTTAGAGAAGCTGTAGTGTCGGGCAGGCAAGATGGTTCTTGGCCCCAGCAGTCTTAAGTTATGAGCAAAGATTAAGAAAATTGGGATTGTTGCAGACAAATTGGTCGTGGTAACATAGATTTCAAAAACTAAAACTGGATTCATCATTTTAAGAATTGGAAGTAAATAGGGAATTCAAGCAGAACTATTTCAGAGCAAAGAAAATAGACATGGAATAAATTGCCAGAGGAGGCGATTAAAATAATGAGTACAAATAGGTTCAAGGGGCAACACGTGGGTTGAAATTCCTTCTGTGCACTATTTTTAGTGCCCTGGTTAACACGTTTATGTCAAATTCCTTTCTCCACTATTTTAACAAGGTCATTAGCTCATTTATTTTAAAATGGTTGTGGCTTCATTAAAATAGCGCATGCAGGAATTTGGTGTGAACATGTTAACCAGCGCATTTAAAAATAACACGCCGATAAATTTCAACTATCGGGCTTGTATCCGGAGAGGGGATGCGGTGAGGAGGCAAGTAGGTGGGAGTTGGGTCATTCAGGAAAAAGAGACAAGCTTGTTGATCCAGGTGACCTTATCCTTTTGCCAAAATGTCCTACATTCCTGTTCTACCTTTGATGATGAGAGAGAAACCTTGTCAGCTGCTTTAAAATCATTATCGAGACATCAGCTGCATCGTACCAGCAATTATTCATGAAACTTTACTGTACAGAGTCTTGTACACTGCATGTGACAAGAGGAGTTGATACTGTGTTACATAAATGTTTTGTTAATACAGGCATTTTTGCACAATTTCATTCACATTCGTGTAACGTGAAATAGACACATCATGGGCCTCAGCCTCGACGCTATCCAACCATTCTTGTTTGTGGGGAACATCCTCTTGTTCCCAAAATTCCAGCACAAGGGGAAGGGTTGGGGGAGTGTAGTGAGGGAGAGCAAGCCAGTTCATATTAAGTTAAAAGAAAAGAAACACTTGCATTTATATAGCGCCTTTCATGGCCTCAGGACGTCACAAAGTGTTTTACAGCCAATGAAGCACTTCTGAAGTGTAGTCACTGTAGTAATGCAGGAAACATGGCAGCCAATTTGCACTCGGCAAGCTCCCACAAACAGCAATGTGATGATGACCAGATAATCTGTTTTAGTCATGTTGATTGAGGGATAAATATTGACCAGGACACTGGGGAGAACTTCCCTACTCGTCTTAAAAATAGTGGCTTGGGATCTTTTACGTCCACCTGAGAGCAGATGGGACCTCGGTTTAATGTCTCATCCAAAAGACGACACCTCCAACAGTGCAGCACTCCCTCAGTACTGTACTGGAGTGTTAGCCGAGACTTTTGTACTCAAGTTGCTTCTTCTTTCGTCTGGTAGTAACAAAGCAAATCAAATGTCAATATCTAAGTTGGATATCCAGGACAAAGCTTCCGGTGTAACAGCATGGATATCTTGCAGGCTGCCTGTGAATTTATCTGAGGGCAGTGCTCAATGATGTGCTCCAGGGCCTGAATAGGAGCTCCACATTTGCATGATGGGGATGCTTTAATTTTCCATCTATGGAGAAGGTGGCAGCATCTACCATGACCAGTTCTGAGGCGGTTGATGGTTGTCCATTGTTTGTGAGGAAGGTTTGATCCTTCAGGTTGTACTGTGGGGTCCTCTATAAGGAATCCATTCCATATGTTGCAGTTCTTCCAAACATTTCATCATCAATCATCAAGGCTGAGGGGAGATCGCTGAAGGGTTTCTAAAAATGGCCGTCTAGATTTGAGACGGGTTGGTGGTAGGTTGTTCAGGTCGGCCTGGATCGGCCTGTCTTTGCTGGTGTAGCGGTTGTATTCGCTGGAGACTGCATATTGGCGGTGTAGGTGTGGTGCTGCGTTGTTTGCAAGCACGGGCAGCCGAGGTGTTGGTGTCGTTAAAAGCATACCGGTGATAATTCTCATAGTAGAATTCAGCTGGACATCAGTGGATTTGACATGCGGACTCGATAGCCATGCCTGAGAGCAGTACTCCGCTGTAGAGTACACCAGGGTGAGTGCTGCCATACGGAGGGTTTGAGCATCTGCTCCCCATGTGGATCCAGCAAGTTTCCAGATCAAGTTGACCCTACTCTTCAGTTTCTTCCCAAGGTTCTGGAGATGCTGTCTATACGACAGGGTGCAATCAAGCGTAACTTCTAAATAGGAGAGATTTTTTGGCATGGTTTACCTCTGCGTCGTAAAAGGTGACTGTCAAAGCTTGGTTTGCTTGATGGGTGTTGAGGAGGAATGTTGAGGTGACGGTCTTTTGCGGGTTTGGCCAAAGTTGCCATTGGCGGAAGTAGGCCTCCATCCTCTGTAAATCACTGGTTAGGATCTCTTCGGTGATGGACAGATTCATGTTTTTCATGGCCAAGGCAATGTCGTCAGCATATACGAACTTGCAGGACTCTGTTTTGGGCAGGTCACTAGTGTAACTGTTGAATAACTTGGGTGCCAGGACAGAACCCTGTGGGCGTCCGTTGTTCAATGTCCTATATCTGCTCTTCTGGGTGCCAGTGTACACATGGAAGCATCAGTTTCTAAGCATGGAGTTGAGAAAATAGATTGTTGTTCTGCAGGGTAAAATGGAGGAGAGCTTGAAAAGCAGTCCATGCTTCCATACTGTGTCATACACCGCTGACAGGTCCACGAGTGCTACAGTGGTCTTGAGGTGGCACTGGAACCTGCTTCGATGTGCGTTGTTAAAGCTACCACCTGGTCGCAGCAGTTACGGCCACTCCAGAAGCCCGCTTGCTCCTTAGGAATGCTTGGCTCGATGATGGGGGCTAGTCTGTGAAGTAGTAGCCTCTCCAGCACTTTATAACAAGTGTAAAGTAAGGAGATCGGGCGGTAGCTGGAGGCTTCTCAAGCATTTTTCCTCTGCTTCAGGAGGGCAATTATTTTAGTCTCCCTCCAAATAGGTGGAATTTTACCAATTGCCAGTACCTCAGAGAAGAAGGAGGTCAACCATCTCTTCATTTTGGGTGCCAGTGTTTCTAGGAATTCTGGGTAAACACCATCTGGACTTTATTTCATCCAAGGTGAATGGATCAGACATAGTTGATGATCTTGGTGCCGCCATCAAGTTTGTCAAAAGCTGCCGCTTCACCTGGCGTCGAAATTCTTTGTCCAATGGAGCCTTTGATGTTTGTATCAAGTGGGCTGCAATTGCATCCGCTCTGATGGTCGTCCTGTGTTTATAGTCGGGGTTTGCCCCACCAAGTCGATGGAGCAGGGCCCATGCTTTCCACTGGAGTGAGTGAAATTAGTCTTCTCCACAAGGCTCCTCCACCTTTCACGTCTTGCCAAGTTCAAGGACTCCAGCATTGCGGTGGCTTTGGCTGGGTTCTTGTTCAGCGAGTACTCCTGGTAGAGAGCCTTGCTTTCTTCTGTCCAACAAGTCACTGGAGTGGGACTTGAACCCACAACCTTCTGCCTTGCTGGCAGTTAGTCTATTGATCCTATTATTCAGTTCAAGCTCCCCCACTTTTCTCAATTTATTTTTTCCTGCCTTTTTAAGCACCAACAGATTCACTTCAATAGACACCCGAAACTAATTCTCCCTTGTCACTTCTTGAAAACTTTCAGCCACTGACAAAACGCCTTGAATGGCTGATGAATAAATTAATAAACACACACAGCAACAAACTTGGGATTGAATGTAGGTATATTTCCTTGAGGCAGACTAAGCCAGGTTTAGAACTGACTGCAGTTTGTCCTCAAGACTGACTGGCAGCTCCAGCTGTTGACCGACAGCTCCAGATGTTGACCGTCAGCTCCAGATGTTGACCATCAGCTCCAGGTGTTGACTGGCAGCTCCAGATGTTGACTGACAGCTCCAGATGTTGACCATCAGCTCCAGGTGTTGACTGGCAGCTCCAGATGTTGACTGACAGCTCCAGATGTTGATTGACAGCTCCAGATGTTGACTGACAGCTCCAGGTGTAAATGTTAGCATTCACCTTCCGTTGTTAGCAAGAAGGAGGGATCTCTTCAAAACAGGATGGAATTTCCAACTGCTTAGTCTTCAGGTAACAGAAAATTTACAGCGTGCTCTTGATTTAAAACATAAAGCTCTGTGGGGAGCTCAGTTTACTTTATGGTCGGCAGTCCTTCCTAAAACAATAGCCTCAGGGATGGCAGCTCAGAGGCTGATTCAGAGACTGGCACAACTGGACCTAACGTGCGGAACCGCTTCATTTCTATCAAAGGAACAACCACTGGTGTACATCCTCTTGTAGGGCACAGTCACTGTTGTCCCTGTTACTTGATCCGATATGTCTTCTGTCTCTCAGGGAAAGGACCATCCATCTGTAGGGTCATGTGTATCTGCCCCAGTGGGGAGTTTTAAAATACTCAACCAGATGGCTCCAAGTGTTTGTCCTGGAACTGAGTGTTTGGTCAGTTGCCAGGAGTTGTGCCTCTTAATCACTGACTCAACAGATATTTGGGATACCAGTCTGCACAGTCCAGCTTAAACAAGCTCAGGGGAGAGACTAATGCTGCCAAAGCCTAGTAATTGCTTTCAAAGCAACTGTACATGGACATACGATAGCAATACATGGGAACACTTCCAGGTAGATTTCCCATGGAGTTGGTAACCACATTCAGTGGTCAGAAAATGTTTACTTGGAGATATGTGTGAGATCTTTGGATCGCTTGACAGGAACATCCTATGGAGGTAATTTTGCAAAGTCACATTCCAGGCACTGAGCCTCCCCCCCTCCTCTCTCTCTTCCCCCCCTCCCTCTCCCTCCCCACACTCTCCTCTCCTCTCTCCTCCCCTCTCTCCTCCCCTCACTTCCCCTCTCTCTCCTCCCCACTCTTTCCCCCTTCCCCTCACTCCTCTCTCTCCCCCTCCTCTCTCCCCTCTCTCTCCCCCTCTCTCCCCCTCTATCCTCTCTCCCTCCTCTCTCACCCCACTCCCTCCTCCTTCCCCTCTCTCCTCTCTCTCCCCTGCTCTCTCCCCACCCACTCTTCCCCTTCTCTCTCCCTCTCTCTCCCCTCTCTCTCCTCCCTCATTCTCCCCCTCCATCCTCTCTTTCCCCTCTCTCACCCCCTCTCTCCCCCTCCATCCTCTCTCCCTCCTCTCTCACCCCACTCCCTCCTCCTTCCCCTCTCTCCTCTCTCTCCCCTGCTCTCTCCACACTCCCTCTTCCCCTTCTCTCCCCCCCTCTCTCCCCTCTCTCTCCCCACTCACTCTCCCCCTCCATCCTCTCTCTCCCCTCTCTCCCCTCTCTCTTCCCCTCCATCCTCTCTCCCTCCACTCTCACCCCACTCTCTCCCCCTTTCTCTCTCCCCCTCTCTCCCCTGCTCTCTCCCCACTAACTCTGCCCCACTCCCCTCTTCTCTCTCTCCTCCCCCTCTACCCCTCCATCCTCTTTCCCTCCTCTTTCCCCCCTCTCTCTCTCCTCTCTCCCTCCTCTCTCCATCCTTTCTCCCCCCTCTCCCTCCTCTCTCCCCACTCTCTCTCCCTCTCTCCCCCTCTCTCCCTCCTCTCCACCTCTCTTCCCCGCTCTCTCCCCACTCCCTCTCCCCCTCTCTGCCCCCCTCTCTGCCCCCTCTCTCTCTGCTTTCTCCCCCCTCTCACCTCCCCTCTTTCCTCCCACCTCTCCCCCTCTCTCTTCACCCTCCCAAGGACTGCATATCAGGAATTTGGGGGTGTGTCTCCCATGATTTACCATCCGTTCATTTGAATGGATTCCTACCCAAACTCTTAATACGCATTCCCAGTGGACAAGGTTCCATTCTGGGAGCATTTTCATCAAATGCTGTGATTGCTCCACGTCCTGTTCTGTACAGATTTAATTTTTCAAAGTACTATATTGTAATGAACACTTAATTAAGCTTGTGGTTTAACAAACTCAGTCTTGGTGCATTGAGAATCAATTGTATTCTCCTTCAGCGAACAATTGGCCTGGAGTTCAGTGATCTGGAAATGGTCAGTCCCATGACCAAAATCTGCTGAGGATCACATTAAGTGGCCTCAGTCAGATAGATACATAATGGAGAACATGGCAGGATCATTTTATTTATTTACATTTTGTTCATTAACACTCAGAATATTGGCAGTATTGTAGAAAAAAGAGATCCAAAGGAAGCTTATCTAAGAAACTGTAGTCACCGAGCTATTGTTACAGGAAAGCCCCAGGCAAATTTTCTGGCACCAGGAGTTAGCATCTGGGCACTTTGGGAAACATGCAGGAGAAGTACATCAAAACCCAATACAACATGTAAAGTTAGGCGAAAGAAAGAAAGAAAAGGTAAATAGAAAGGAACTTAAAAGGAACCCGAGAAATTTAAAGGGGAATGCTGAAGAACCAACAACTTGAGTTAATATAGCGCCTTTAACGTAGAAAAATGCCTGAACGCACTTCATAGAGGCATAATCACGTACAAAATGACAACAAGAAATTATACACGAGAACTATAACAGACAGAGAGCAAGGCAGTTGCAGAAAAATGTTTAGAAACATAGAAAACATAGAAAAATAGGAGCAGGAGTAGGCCATTCGGCCCTTCGAGCCTGCTCTGCCATTCAGTATGATCATGGCTGATCCTCTATCTCAATACCATATCCCCGCTCTCTCCCCACACCCCTTGATGCCTTTTGTGTCTTCAAAACTATCTATTTCCTTCTTAAATATATTCCGTGACTTGGCCTCCACAGCCTTCTGTGGTAGAGAATTCCACAGGTTGACCACCCTCTGAGTGAAGAAATGTCTCCTCATCTCAGTCCTAAATGCCCTACCCCGTATCCTGAGACTGTGACCCCTCCTTCTAGAGCCCCAGCCAGGGGAAACATCCTCCCTGCATCCAGTCGGTCTAGCCCTGTCAGAACTTTATACGTTTCAATGAGATCCCCTCTCATTCTTCTAAACTCTAGTGAATACAGGCCTAGTCGACTCAATCTCTTCTCATACGACAGTCCTGTCATCCCAGGAATCAGTCTGGTGAACCTTCGCTGCAATCTCTCTATGGCAAGTATATCCTTTCTTAGGTAAGGAGACCAAAACTGCACACAGTACTCCAGGTGTGGTCTCACCAAGGCCCTGCATAACTGTAGTAAGATGTCCTTGCTCCTGTACGCAAATCCTCTTGCAATGAAGGCCAACATACCATTTGCCTTCCTAACTGCTTGCTGCACCTGCATGTTTGTTTTCAGTGACTGGTGTACAAGGACACCTAGGTCCCTTTGTACATCAACATTTCCCAATCTATCACCATTTAAATAATACTCTGCCTTTCTGTTTTTCCTACCGAAGTGGATAATTTCACATTTATCCATGTTATACTGCATCTGCCATGTATTTGCCCACTCACTCAACTTGTCTAAATTGCCTTGAAGCCTCTTTGCATCCTCCTCACAACTCACAGTCCCACCTAGTTTCGTGTCGTCAGCAAACTTGGAAATATTACTTTTGGTTCCCTCATCCAAATCATTGATATATATTGTGAATAGCTGGGGCCCAAGCACTTATTCCTGCGGTACCCCACTAGTCACCGCCTGCCACCCCGAAAAAGACCCATTTATTCCTATTCTCTGTTTCCTGTCTGTTAACCAATTTTCAATCCATGCCAGTATATTACCCTCAATCCCATGTGCTTTAATTTTGCACACTAACCTCTTATGTGGGACTTTATCAAAGGCCTTCTGAAAATCCAAATACACCACATCCACTGATTTTCCCTTATCTATTCTACCAGTTATATCCTCAAAAAACTCCAGTCGGTTTGTCAAACACGATTTCCCATTCATAAATCCATGTTGACTTTTTCTAATCCCATTGATATTTTCTAAGTGTCCTGTTATCACATCCTTTATAATAGACTCTAGCATTTTCCCTACTATTGATGTCAGGCTAACCGGTCTGTAGTTCCCTGTTTTCTCTCCCTCCTTTTTTAAATAGTGGGGTTACATTTGCCACCCTCCAATCTGCAGGAACTGTTCCATAATCTATGGAATTTTGGAAGATGACAACCAATGCATCCACTATTTCCATGGCTACCTCTTTTAGTACTCTGGAATGCAGATTATCAGGCCCTGAGGATTTATCAGCTTTCAGTCCCATTAATTTCTCCAGCACTATTTTTTTACTAATACTAATTTCCTTTAATTCCTCCTTCTCACTGGACCCTTGGTTCCTTAGCATTTCTGGAAAGTTATTTGTGTCCTCTTCCGTGAAGACAGAACCAAAGTATTTGTTTAATTGCTCAGCCATTTCCTTGTTCCCCATTACAAATTCTCCTGTTTCTGACTGTAAGGGACCTACAGTTGTCTTCACTAATCTTTTTCTTTTGACATACTTCTAGAAGCTTTTACAGTCCGCTTTTATGTCCCTTGAACGTTTACTCTCATGCTCTATTTTTCCCCTCTTAATCAATCTCTTGGTCCTTTTTTGCTGAACTCTAAAACGCCCCCAATCCTCAGGCTTGCTACTTTTTCTGGCAACTTTATATGACTCCTCTTTGGATCTAATACTATCCTTACTTTCTTTTGTTAGCCATGTTTGGGCCGCTTTTTCTTTTGTGTTTTTGCGCCAGAAAGGACTGTATAACTGTTACAATTCATGCATTCATTCCTTAAATGTTAGCCATTGCCTAGCCACCATCATGCCTTTTAATGTAGCTCCCCAATCTATCATAGCCAACTCACTCCTCATACCTTCGTAGTTTCCTTTGTTTAGATTTAGGACCCTAGTTTCGGATTGGACTACTTCACTTTCCATCTTAATGAAGAATTCTCTCATGTTATGGTCACTCTTCCCTAAAGGACCCCGCACAACAAGATTATTAATTAACCCCTTCTCATTGCACAATACCCAACCTAGGATAGCCTGTTCCCTAGTTGGCTCCTCAACGTACTGGTCTAAAAAAAATCTCGTCCACACTCCAGAAATTCATCCTCCACAGTATTATTGCTAATTTGGTTTGGCCAGTCTATATGTAGATTAAAGTCACCCATGATTACTGTAGTACCCTTGTTTCATGCATGTTTGAAAGAAGAAATTGGACCTAAAAACCCGTGGACCTGATAGCCTGGCGGGCTACGCCCAATCATGACTTCTAGCGCTGACTGCAGCAAAGGTTAAATGTCAATGGCGGATGCTCAATGTAGTGGTGTGGCCGGGAACCCCAAATAATTTTGGCCCTGTGAAGAGCAGGGAGTACTGATCACGAAATCATAGGCCCACAGCCCCAGAATTTCCTATATAAAATCAGGGTGTGTGGGCCTCCAACTTCCAGCTCAGCGTCTGCTGTGCGCTCTGCTGGTCTCTAGGCCCTGCTCACAATTGGCTGGTCCACCCTTAACCAGCACAGTACACAAGCTTTTAGGATTAAACAGGTCCTTTAATTTCGCTTTATGTCTGATGGCGGTTCTCTAAATCTTGTGGACATTAATTCATATTTTAATCGTGAATTTGTCTATCTGCTTGTTGCAGAAACTGTTGCTTGATGAGATATTCATTAAAATCTCTTTACTCATGTTCCTTTGGGATCGTTAAGAGGCCAGTTTGGCAGCAATTGAACGAAAGTATCTGGACTATGCAGTTCAACTAGCAGAATGCTAATGGAAGGAAATGACACCAGGGCAACGTGACTCCCAATGAATTGCGTATTGCTCCTGTGGAGCTCTATATTGATAGTTTTTCACTTCTCTCATAATGGAAATTTCAGTGATACTTAATCCACCCTGATTGATACAAGCTCTTTTCAGGCGAGCCCTAACCCTGACCCAAACTCAGGCCTGTCTAGTGACAGCTGGACTGCTCGAGCATAACATTCCTTTAAGATTTTGCCAGTAACGTTGTTGAACTGCATCTTTGTAGCACTGTGCTGTGTCCGAACAACAGGGCACTGAGGGGCTTAGCAAGGATCGAGGAGAAGCTGGGAGCAACCTCTGTGCACAGTCACAGCCACAAGGAGGGATTCAGTTGGTCAGTCAGGAGACTGAAAGATTCAGGACAGCTGAATCTGACATTTCAACAACCAGAATGTTTGGTAACTGTAGAGTTATTGCAACTTTGCTACATTGAAAAAAATGGAAAGTCCTACTAAAGTCTTAGTAACTTCAAAGTGGATTTTTAAATAAAATATTAAAGTAAGATGTTTTGGGAACCCAAAATGTTTTTAACACAGCTCCGGAACTGTCTCGATACGGTGTTAATTTTGAACTATGCCTGACCGATGGTCACATTACAATTCAGGACTAACTGGACATCTCAATTCAGTTGAAGTCTCAACAACTAATGTGCCCTCTGACCTGCCAGATACTTAACCTTTGAACTATCCAATAAAAAAGAACTTGTACAGGCATGACACCAGTGTCAAGCCAGATAAATGTTAAGTAGCCTAAAACTCTTAGGGGGATAAATTCAGTTGCTTTGCGCCTCCTGTTAGCACCCTAAGAGGGCGCTAATGGGGCGCAAAGCAACTAGCGCCTGGGCGCGGCACCACCAACACCTCCCGCAAAATTCAGCGGGAGGTTAGCGGTGGCGGTAACTGTTAGCGCCCCGCAGCACTGCGCCGCCGGCAATTATGTCAAAATGGGTGTGACAGGCTGATTGGTACCTGAAAGAAAAGAAAGAAAGGACTTGCATTTATATAGCGCCTTTCAGGACCTCAGGATGTTCCAAAGCACTTCACAGCCAAAGAAGTATTTCTGAACTGTAGTCATTGTTGTAATGTAAGAGCATACTGTGACCAATGGCTTTTAGCCTGATCCCAGAATTATTTTTTGTTTTAATGCCACCGTACAGCTTTAGACGATGCCATGCAATCAATTGCATAGACAGCAGCGGCTCTTTAAATTTTAAGATGCTGCCCATGATTCCTAGCAACCGTGAACAATGGGAACACACCAGCACCCAATGTTGTAAGCGTGCAGATGACATTGAATGGAATATTTTCATGATTTGCATGTCCTTTGAATACAATCACCCATATTCCACATCTCCCTCTAGCTGATCAGCAACTCACTGTGTGGGGTATCACCCAGTAAACCCCGCAGTATGCAGCAGTCAGAGGTTCTTTACTGCTTTCTCTATTAATGAGAGGGCTATAAACACTGTTATGTTAGAGGAGGTGTCCCTACACACACTTCCATCTCCCTGTGCCTGTATTGTGTTGAAATCAAGACTTAATGGGGGAAAAATTGAGTCGTGCCTCCTTTGGGGTGCTAACTTTGCCGGGGAGCTACTTTTAGCACCCCGAAAAAATTAGCACCCCCGTGGCCGATTTTCCCAGGTAGCGCCCCAAGAGGGAGGAGAGGCGCTACTGGAAGCGCCCCGCGTCCCTCTTGGGGTGCTGTGAGGCAATATCGTGGTGCTATGTGCCGCGGTACTGCAGGCCTTCCTCCCCTTATTAAGGGAAGGGGCCTGGCGCAGCATGACCCGGGGCCCAGTCGCAGGCAGGCCCCCCTGACCCTGTCGGACATAGTATCCGGCAGTAAGTCAGGGGGCGCTACCCAAGATCACGGCCGGGGCGCGAGGAGGGTGCTAACGGTTACTGCCACCGCTAACCTCTCGCTGAATTTCGCAGAGGTGTTGCTGGCACTGCACCTGGGCACTAGTTGCTTTGCGCCCCGTTAGCGCCCTCTTAGGACGCTAATGGGAGGTGCAAAGCAACCAAATTTTTCCCCCATTGTCTTGCTTTCAAATTATTGACCTCTGAGTCAGAAGGTTGTGGGTTCAAGTCCCGCTCCAGAGACTTGAGCACGTAATCCAGGCTGACACTCCAGTGCAGTATTGAGGGAGTGCTGCATTGGCAGAGGTGCTTACTTTTGGATGGGACGTTAAACCGAGGCCCCGTCTGCTCTCTCAGGTGGATGTAAAAAATCTCATGGCACTATTTTGATGAAGAGCAGGGGAGTTCTTCCTGGTGTCCTGGCCAATATTTATCCCTCAACCAACAAATAAAACAGATTATCTGGTCATTATCACAGTGCTGTTTGTATGATCTTGCTGTGCGCAAATTGGCTGCCGCCTTTCCTACATTACAACAGTGACTACACTTCAAAAGTACTTCATTTGCTGTAAAGCGCTTTAGGACATCCTGAGGTCGTGAAATCCGATATAAATACAAGTCTTTCATTCTTTTATTGCATCATCTCCTATTCTACTTCATTCTTTCCTTGGATCTTAAAACTGTGGAGCTCTTTAACTCCTTTATTCTTCACTTCCTTCTACCATTTACACATTTCAAATCCTCAAATAAAACAGAAAATTATGGAAATACACAGACATTTTAATGAAGGCTATCCAAAATGTTGACCTGGATTTTGAAGTCCAAACTTGGCATCACCAAACTTCGTGATTTAACTCATTTTCTCTCTGTTGTGCCGTGCATTAAGGACCTTGGTCCTTCAACCTAGAGGGTGAATTTTCTCCGCTGCCATAACTTTGCCAGGACATGCAGTGGAAGCTGTTTCTGCACATAAATGGGGGCTCCCTGCCACACTTCCTGTAAGGCTATGGTGAAAGGCCGGGAGCAGCTCCGAGGAAATTCCTGTTTAAAAGAATACTTGCAGTAAGATGATGTAGCAGAGAAGGAAGGAAAGGGACATATAAATTTAGTTTCGTTTTCTGCAAAATGGTTCTGCGTATGGGCTTTTTTAAAACATGAAATCCTCTTTGAATTCTACGCCCTGGGTATTTCTCGAGACTCGCACTTCCAGTGTAAGGCCGGAGATTCCTTTCCAAATTCTGGAGACGGAGTGATTGATACAGCTGTGGGCCGGCCGGCAGTGCCTGCAAGGGTGTATCAGTGGGAGTCGTCTGGCTCGAGATGAATTACCCTTATAAGGAGGAGTTGTGTCTTCCAGAGACCCAAATGGGATGAAGAAAAAAGTAGTTTCTCTCAACTCTTTAGCTGCCACTGCAGCCACTCTGATTGGTGAAGGTAAGCGATCTTGGAGGGGATCGAATGCCTTACTCTAGTGAAGGTTCGGGGCCTTTCCACGACCTCAAAGGGACTTTGGAAATCTTTGGAATTCACTGCCCCAGAGGGCTGTGAATGCTATAAGTCTTTGAGTATATTCAAGGCTGAGGTAGATAGATTTTTGGACTCTAGGGGAATCAAGGGATATGGAGATCAGATGGGAAAGTGAAGTTGAGGTCGATGATCAGCCATGATCTTATTGAATGGCAGAGGAGGCTCGAGGGGCTGTATGGCCTACTCCAGCTCTTACTTCTTATGTTCTTAAGCCAGATCTCAGTTTGGCGTGAGTTCCACTGAGGCCTTTCAAATGTTTAATGGAGAATATTTCCCTGGGCAGCCGGGCAGCCAAAAAACTCTTGGTCCCTTAATGAGGGAGCTCAGACGAAAGATCCGCCCATGGTTCCCTCCTACCGAAATGAAAAAATCTGGTCCTAATGGGGCAGAATCCACATGAAGCCGGGATCTGCTACTCCAACTCCACCACCTCCCAAATGGGACTGCTGACTCTCCAGGATTGCCCTGGAGTCTCCAGGAATTGAAGATTAATCTCCAGGATACTGCTGCAAAGAAAAATCATAGGGGCATTGAAACAAATTGTGTTGTTTTCATTTTCTTTGAACACTTTCATTTATTAGTTATAAAAAATATTGTAGACGGGGAAGAAAGGCTGTTTCACTAACAGTCAAGTAAATCCAATTGGGTAACAAAGAGTCTGTTCCTTTTCCAATTGGCGTGGGAAGGCTGGGCCAATGGCGGGACTTTGGGGGCAATGTGGTCCGAGGTGGGAGGTCATGCAATGTAACCTCCAGGAATACACTTAACCAGAGTTGATAACTCTACCCCCAAATGTGAAAGCTCCAGGTCCAGGATTTCCGTAGCCTACAAGCCTGCAGTAGATAAGAGTGGATCTTAAGAGGGATACAATGAATTTGAAAAAAAGTAAGAGTAGCAACAGCGGATGTTTATAATCCTATTAGGATAAATTTTATGAATTAGTGATCCTAGCATGGAGCTTCGCACAACAGGAGTGCCTATCAGGAATTTAGGTCAGAGGTCAGTGTGCCACACATGTTTTCCCATTCTTAAAGAATCATAAATCATGTAAGACCCTGACCTCCATAGCTGAATTCCCAATACCTGTACCTGTCACGTGAAACTCTTTACAGTCTGCACAGATAGCAACAACTGAAATAACAACAGAAAATGCTGGAAAAACTCAGCAGGCCAGGCAGCATCCGTGGAGAGAGAAACAAAGTTAACGTTTCAGGTCGGAGACCTTTCGTCAGAACTGGAAAAAAGCAGGAAAAGGAACAGATTTTAAAGCAAGTTTAGGGACTGGGAAATGGGGGAGGGGATGAAAGAACAAAAGGGAAGGTCTGCGATAGGATGGAAGGCAGGAGAAGTAAAGAGGCATTAAGAGATATTCAAGGCAAGAGGAGATGGTAATGGGACAGGTTCAGAAACAAAGGATGGCTCTAGATGAGGTGTGAATTGCGCTGGCAGAATGAAAGACAACTGCCATGTGGGAGGGAAGAAAAAAAGGCACAGACAAAAAGTGTGGATAATAAATATATATATGATAGGGGCTGAGGTTATGATCTGAAATTGTTGAACTCTATGTTGAGTCCAGAAGGCTGTAAAGTGTCTAATCGAAAGATGAGGTGATGTTCCTCGAGCTTACGCTAAGTTTCAGTGGAACAATGCAAGAGGCCGAGGACGGTGAGGTCTGAGTGGGAATGAAGCGGTGAATTAAAGTGACAGGCGACTGGAAGCTCGGGGTCCCCCTTACGGATTGAACGGAGGTGTTCTGCAAAGCGGTCACCCAATCTACGTTTGGTCTCCCCAATGTAGAGGAGACCGCATCGTGAGCAGCGAATACAGTATACTAAATTGCAAGAAGTACAAGTAAATCGCTGTTTCACCTGGAAGGGGTGTTTGGGGCCCTGGACAGTGGGAAGTGGGGAGGTATAAGGGCATGTGTTGCATCTCCTGTGCTTGCACGGGAAGGTGCCGGGCGAAGGGGAAAGGGTGCTAGCAACAACTGATCTCTGGCATAGCCTCTGTGTAATCCCACCTAAATGTGAACGTATAGACACATATCTACCTCACATTTAATCAATTCCTTTGTATCTTTTACAGAATGAGGGACAGAAGGGAGAACCAGTAAGTATTTGATCCCAAACTTAGAAATGTCTGCTTTGAATAGGAGAAAGAATTTCAAAATAGCGAAATGTTCTCAACTGCCTTCAGCAGTTTGAGTTTAAAGCTCAACAAAAAAATGTTGCAAATGCTTTTTTGCTGCTCAACAAGTGAGTTACTGAGACACACTGGAGCAGCAAGAGCTCACGGCCGATTCCTGGTCTGTATTGAGTTGGCTGATCTCATGTAGGGCAATAACATTGGCGTCAGCACCCATGGATTGGGGGGGATCTGGTCTGCATCAGATATTTTCCCAGGTTCAACAGCAATAATCTCTCAAATGGTGTTTTTCAGACCCCTACTGTGCTGTATGATTCTATGATTCTTTGGGGGAGAAATTGCGTATCGTCCCGTTTGGGGTCGGTAACATCCGGGAGGCGGGATATTTTGTGGCAGGCGCGGAAGTTCCGCTCCGCTCGCTAAATTCAGGTTACAGCCCCCGGAAGGAAGTGGAGCGCTAAATCAAGGGGCGGTAGCAGGGCGCATGGCTCAGCAGCCCAGCGCTGCCGCGTACGAGGGGCTCTTCCCTCAATTAATGGAAGGGCCCAAGATGCATACTCTGCCAAAGAAGAAGCCACCTACCTGGACCAGCAGGGAGCGGGGATGCTGCGCGATCAGCCCGGCAGCCAAGCAGAGTGCCAAGCAGAGCGATCGTGGCACCGAACCCGCCAACAAACCGCGACCGGAGCGGCAATGAAAACAGCACTTTTTTTTTCACAGCAGCCGGCCACCTCCCTTTAACTTTCACCTTGGTAGCGGCCGGCCGCCCAGTACGCTTCCCTGAAGCTGTCGCTGAAATCGCCCGGCGTAGCTTCAGGGGGCGACAGCCAATTTAGGGTCCGGGGCACTAGCGAGGCGATGCGCCTGGCGATGATGTCACGATCTCTGGGCGCAGGAGATCGGAGCGCAACACCGTAGTGCCACCGCTAAACTCTCGCCGAATATGGCAGCAGTCATTAGCGGCGCTACGCCCGGTCGCAAAGTCGTTTGCGCCCCGTGAACGCAGCCTGGGGGCGCTAATGGGAGGCGCAAATCACCTGAATTTCTCCCCTATGTGTCCCCACGTGTGACTTTCCCATTCATTAATTGAGGCTGCAAATCGAGTGCCCGAAATCCATATAATGTGCTCCGGTTGTGTGAAGCTCTGCTCCAGGAGTGCAAAAATGGTAACATTCACCACGTCAGTTTAAAAACCTGGCAATTTTGAAGGCTGAGTGAAGGAAAATAAAGACCATTGTTTAGATAGGGAGAGAATAGAAAAGAGAATGAAAAAAGTAACACTGAAATAATGGCAAAACCTGAGCAAAGCAACTCAGAGAGAGCATTCTGAGAGAGGGAGCAGGGCCAAGCGTTGATAGATTGAGTGTAAGAAGTGACCGGGTCTGAAGTCACGTCTCGCAAAATAATTTTTCAGCTCTAGTTACTGAGGCAGTGCCAAAACACCTTAAGTAATGCGTGTGTTGATGATCTGACACGTTAATGTACCCAGCCTTACGTGCCAGCTAAACTCCTCACAACTGTCCGTAAAAATATAGCATGGCAGTTGGCAACCTTGGAGCGATGCAAGATAAATGGCGTTGTTCCAGACTCGACCAACCCCTCCCTCCCTCATTCATTTCCAGAAACTGACGCCCCTGTGCAGTGAATCACATCACAGCACTCTATGTATTGCTGTACAGTGGAGCTGCAATTACTACATTTACATTGATCAAATAATCAGATGACCTTTTTATTTTTGGCCCAGTTTCCTTCCCTTTTATCCCTTCCTGCCTTGACAAATATAAACCATGCCAGGGTATGAATTACATAGAATTACATAGAATTACATAGAATGTACAGCACAGAAACACACCATTCGGCCCAACTGGTTTACACTGGTGTTTGTGCTCCACACGAGCCCCCTCCCACCCCTCTTCATCTAACCCCATCAGCATATCCTTCTATTCCTTTCTCCCTCATGTGTTTATCTAGCTTCCCCTTAAATGCATCTATACTATTCACCTCAACTGCTCCTTGTGGTCACGAGTTCCACATTCTCACCACTCTCTGGGTAAAGAAGTTTCTCCTGAATTCCCTATTAGATTTATTAGTGAATATCTTACAATTATGGCCCCTAGTTTTGGACTCCCCCACAAGTGCAATCAAAATCTCTACGTCTACCCTATCAAAACCTTTCAGAATTTTAAAGACCTCTATTAGGTCACCCCTTGACCTCTTTTCTAGAGACGAATTCTAATATCAAATATCTGATTCCTCACCCTGGTAGCCATTGTTCATTTTATGAACCTGGCAACTTGACCACGAAAAGCACTACAGCTTAGAACAGTCCTGTCCTTGTCTGACATCCTTCACATACAGGCCTGGCCGGCTGCGTGGGTACACACACACACACACACACACACACACACACACACACACAGGTAGATTTTCACTTTCGGCGGTAGTAGTTAATGGGTAGTGGCAGATCGGCTGCGCGTTATACATCCTGCCAAATGTTCCTTTCCACTGCTGCATAACGGGCGGCCAGTCCACTACTGCCCTTTTTCTACCACCACTGATAGTGAGAATCTACCCCGCCTTCTTTCCCTGCAGGGGGCTCCGTGCAACGATCGGACGTGGGAACCCATACCCAAGGGTGCTGAGGCCAATTGGAGCAGTTCTGAAGCCTCCAACAGCTGGAATGTTCAGAGGGTCACATCTGGTGTTTTGCTGCTCCATATGGGTCAGGACCACAAGGAGTGTTGGATATACCCACTTAAACCACCGTGGGGTCTCTGACCACGATATCAGGCAAAAATGGGTGAAATGAGAGAGGTGTGCACTGTATCTGGTGTGACACTGTGAAAACCATTATAAAGGTTTCACTTTAGTGATATTAATTGTGAGTCTACACTCTTAGGAAAGAACATAGAAACAGGAGTAGGCCATTCGGCCCCTCAAGCCTATTCCGCCATTCAATTAGATCACGGCCAATCTGTATCTTAACTCCATCTACCTGCCTTGGTTCCATAACCCTTAAGACCTTGGCCTAACAAAAATCTATCAATCTCAGTTTTGAAATTTTCAATTGACCCTCAACCTCAATAAGAGATTAGCATGTAAAGTTAAGGCACATGGGATTGGGGGCAAGGTATTGACTTGGATAGGGAACTGGTTGGCAGACAGAAAGCAAAGAGTTGGAATAAACGGGTCTTTTTCCGAATGGCAGTGACTAGTGGGGTACCGCAGGGATCGGTCCTTGGACCCCAGCTATTCACAATATATATTAATGATCTAGACAAGGGAACTAGATGTAATATCTCCAAATTTGCAGATGACACAAAGCTGGGTGGGCGTGTGTGCTGTGAGGAGGATGCCGAGAAACTACAGGATGATTTGGACAGGTTGGGTGATTGGGCAGAAGCATGGCAGGTGCAATATAATGTGGATAAATGTGAGGTTATCCACTTTGGTGGCAAAAACAGGAAGGCAGATTATTATCTGAATGGCAATAGATTGGGAAAAGGGGAAGTGCAACGAGACCTGGGTGTTCTTGTGCACCAGTCGCTGAAGGTAAGCATGCAGGTGCAGCAGGCGGTTAAGAAGGCAAATGGTATGTTGGCCTTCGTAGCGAGAGGGTTTGAGTACAGGAACAAGGATGTCTTGCTGCAGTTGTACAGGGCCTTGGTGAGACCACATCTTGAGTATTGTGTGCAGTTTTGGTCGCCTTATCTGAGGAAGGATGTTCTTGCCATGGAAGGAGTTCAGCAAAGATTCACCAGGCTGATACCTGGGATGGCAGGAATGATGTATGAGGAGAGATTGGGTCGATTGGGCTTGTACTCGCTGGAGTTTAGAAGAATGAGAGGGGATCTCATTGAGACTTATAAAATCCTGACAAGACTGGACAGACTAGATGCAGGAAGGATGTTCCCGATGGTCGGGGAGTCCAGAACTAGGGGTCACAGTCTAAGGATAAGGGGTAGGCCATTTAGGACAGAAATGAGGAGGAATTTCTTCACCCAGAGAGTGGTGAACCTGTGGAATTCTTTACCACAGAAGGCAGTAGAGGCCAATACATTAAATATATTCAAGAAGGAGTTGGATATATTTCTTAAGGCTAAAGGGATCAAGGGATATGGGGAGAAGGCAGGGACAGGGTACTGAGTTTGGATGATCAGCCATGATCGCATTGAATGGCGGAGCAGGCTTGAGGGGCCGAATGGCCTACTCCTGCTCCTATCTTCTATGTTTCTATGTTAACCTCATCAGCCTTTTGTGGGAGTGAGTTCCAGATTTCCACTATCCTTTGTGTGAAGAAGTGCTTCCTGACATCACCCTAAACAGCCTCGCTCTAATTTTAAGATTATGACCCCTTCTTCTGGACTCCCCCACCAGAGGAAATAGTTTCTCTCTCTCTACCCTATTACTGTAACTCCTTTAATCATCTTAAACACCTCAATTAGATCACCCCTTAATCTTCTGTATTCAAGGGAATACAAGCCTCGTCTATGCAACCTGTCCTCATAATTTAACCCTTTTAGCCCTGAAGTGAATTTTTTAAAATCTGACCAATATCTTTGCAGGGGGAACCTGGTGTCTATGGTTTACCAGGAGCACAAGGAGAAAGGGTGAGTATATTTACAATATTTTACACTACAATATTCTGCAAGTCTCTGTCTAGATGTTCAGGTTGAATATTCGATCAATGCATCCATCTCTCTGTATTGATATTGTTGCTGTGACCCCCTCGACATAGGATTACCAACTCTGGCTGGACGTAATCCTAGAGGTTTCACCACATGATCTCCCATCTCTTACTGCCCTGCCCAATAAAACAGCCTGTCCTTCCTATCTCCAATATTTTAATAACTAACAATATGATTTTTCTCCTGGGTTGCTCATAGCAGTGTCCAGGAGATTAATCTTCAATTCCTGGAGACTCCAGGGCAATCCTGGAGGGTTGGCACCCCTACCTCGACATGATGTTGAAGTCCCAGACAAATGAAATCAGCGTGAAGTTGACATGTGGTCTTTCCCAATGTTTGTCTTGCAGGGTCCTGTGGGGCCTCAAGGTCTTCCGGGTTCAGTGGGAAAAGAAGGCCAAAGGGTAAGTAAAGTTTACAAGCGACTGCTCTGTTTTGTTTAAGTCTGTGGACTGATTGGTCATCCTTAAATGTTATCGGCCGGCAGCTGAGAAAGAGGAGGCCTTTGAGCTGACTGGACCTGGAATCTGAGGCTTAGACCCAGTGGACTGGGAGGTGACAATGTAAACGTTCCTTGTTTTACACGATTTGACAGTGCAGGAAATTTAACAGACAGACAGACAAACCTGGAAAGGACAATTGGTTTTCATGTTTCCACTTAATTTATTTTCTGATAAGAAAACAAGAAAATGGTACGTTGTGCAGAGCAATCGGATGGACATTTCTTTATATAGTATTATATTTTTAGATCAGAACAGACTAAGTAATTTGGTAGTGGAATTCCCCATTAAGTGGAGGTGGTCATGAAACGATATTGCACAATTTGGAAAAGCTCATCTGATTCATGACATTTCTTGCCAATTTTGTTTGCTTGCCCCACACACCTTCTTCTCTCTCGAAGATGTTGGCTGCTTGCTGGGTCGTGGATGTCGTATTTTTTTAAAAATCATTCAGGTATATGTGCATCGCTCGAAAGCCCAAGTATTTATTAGCCATCCCTAGTTGCCTTGAAAAAGCAGTGGTGGGCGTTATTGAAACACTGCAGTCCGTGTGATGAAGGTGCTCCCACAGTGCTGTTAGGGAGGGAGTTCCAGGATTTTGACCCAGCAACGATGAAGGAACGGTGATAGATTTCCAAGTCTGGATGGTGTGTGATTTGGAGGGGAACTTGGAGGTGGTGGTGTTCCCATGCACCTTCTGGGTGGTGGAGGGGCTGTCGAACAAGCTTACATTAACAGTGATTATGAGGAGCATATTCTACCATCGGGAGTATTGTAGCCAAACCCCATCCTATCCTCGCCCAATATCCAAACACTAGGGGGTAAAAGTTCAGTAGCGCACCTTCTATAGTGAAGGGAATACAGGCCTAGTCTAATCAACCTGTCTTCATAATTCAATCCTTTTAACATCATTATAATTCTGGTGAATCTGTACTGCATCCCCTCCAAGGTCAATATATCCTTCTTGAGGCGTGGTGCTCAGAACTGGATGCAGTACTCCAGATGTGGTCTAGCCAGAACTCTGAACAGCTGTAACATAACTTCCACCCCTTTGTATTCCAGCCCTCTTGAGATAACGGCCAACATTCCATTAGCATTTTAAATAATTTTTTGTACCTGTCCACCAGCTTTTAGTGATTTCTGTACTTAGACCCCTAAATCTCTCTGCTCCGCCACAGTTCGAGCTTCTCACCATTTAGAAAACATTCTGATCTATCTTTCTTAGGTCTAAAGTGGGTGACCTCACACTTTCCCACATTGAACTCCATCTGCCACAGTTTTGCCCATTCACTTAATCTATCAATATCCCTCTGTAACTTCCTGTTCCCGCCTTCACTATTTACTGTGCCACCTAACTTAGTGTTGGCAGCAGACGTAGACATATGGCTCTGTATTCCTTCATCCAAGTCATTTATAAATATAGTGAAAAGCTGTGGCCCCAGTACAGATCCCCGTGGGACACCACTAGTCACATCCCGCCAATTTGAGTACATTCCCATTATTCCCTACACTCTGTCTCCTACCTCCTAACCAATTCCCTATCCAAGCCAATGCATTGCCTCCAATTCCATGCGCTCTCATTTTTGTTAACAGTCTCTTACGTGGAACCTTGTCAAATGCCTCTGCAAGTCCATATGAATAACATCCATAGACACTTCCTTATCTACCACGTTAGTTACCTCCTCAAAAAATTCAGCTAGGTTCGTTAGACATGACTTAACCTTTACAAATCCTTGCTGGCTCTCTCTGATGATGATAATGAAGCATAATTAGCAATTTCTTAATGAGTGTGTTTTGTCAGTTGTGAATGACTTTCTTCAGTGTTAACCTTACAATGTATTGGTACAGTTATTTGTTTAGATTGCCATTTTTCATATTTAGAGCATAAATTTGTAAGTAATTGGACAGCCTGCTGAAATGTTGCAGTAAACTATGCCCTGTGCTTTTTTTTTACAATTGAGGATGTCTTCATAAAATTCAGTGGCGAAAATGATTGTCACCCAATTTGAGTTCACATGGCCATTCATCTCCAGAATGGGAGCCTTTCAAACCTGTAAAATCCCTGCCTAAATCCATATATCTGACACATGTGCGAAGTGGGAGTCTGTGGAGTGGCTTAAAAATACACATGCCGATATTATAGGGCACTGTCCTCAAGGAAAACTACTCAGCAAACACTCTGTTTACTTGTCAAAAAAGTGCAGCAATTACATAGTTGTGAAAAAGGTGAATGTGCATCATTTTCCCGATGCACTGCCCCTCCCCCTTGCAGTAAACACAATGGCCTTCAATTTACAAAAGAAGACCCCAATGAAGGCATTAAGCACATGTATGCTAATATCCATATATCAACATTTTCACAATCCAGGTCTCTTTAAACATCAGGGGCTTGAATTTCCACTGGATTCTCCTGATCGTCCGTTGTAATTTCGGTCAATGATCCACGGAAACGGTGTAAATGCTGTTTGCACCGTTTTTCCAGGATTTCCGCGGATCTGCCACCAAAGTGACGGTGGACAATCGGGAGAATCCCAGCAGATATTCAAACCCAAGCTTCTCCTGGTGCCTTCTCACTTGTTACACGCTGTGTGTTGGGAGGACTGCGTGTGCGGGTCTCTGTGCATGCGAAAAATGAGGACTTTTGGTGGGGAGTACATGTGTGGGTGAGAGAGAGGCAGGATTGTGTGCATGTGGAAGGACTGTGTGTGGATGGAGGTGCAGGGGTATATATGAGCAGGGACAGGGAGATTGAATGGGCAGTTAGGGTGTGTAGGGGACAAACAGAGCTGCCAGATATCATTTGCTATGAGTCACTTTCACTCATTTAGGTTTAAAATCTGAGGAGTACCACTGTAACTAATCGGATTACATAGGCTAAATGGCACAGAAACAGGCCATTTGGCCCAACCAGTCCATGCCGGCATTTATGCTCCACTCGAGCCTCCTCCCGTTTTTCCTCGTCTAAATCTATCAGAGGAACCCTCTATTCCCTTTTCCCTCATATGCTCGTCCAGCCTCCCCATAAATGCATCCATACTATTCGCTTCAACCACTCCCTGTGGTAGCGAGTTCCACATTCTCACCACTCTTTGGGTGAAGAAGTTTCTTCTGAATTCCCTATTGGGTTTCTTGGTGACTATCTTATATTGATGGCCTCTAGTTATGCTCTTCTCCACAAGTGGAAACATTCTCTCTGTATCCACTCTATCAAAACCTTTCATAATTTTAAAGACCTCTATTAGGTCATCCCTCAGCCTTTTTTCAAGAGAAAAGAGACACAGCCTGTTCATCCTTTCCTGATATGTATACCCTCGTATTTCTGGTATCATCCTTGTAAATCTTCACTGCACCCTCTCCAGTGCCTCTATATTTTTTTAATAATATGGCGACCAGAACGGCACACAGTACTCTAAGTGTGGTCTAACCAAGGTTCGATACAGGTTTAGCATAACTTCCCTACTTTTCAATTCTATCCCTCTAGAAATAAACCCTAGTGCTTGGTTTGCTATTTTTATGGCCTTGCTAACCTGTGGCGCAATCTTTAGTGATTTGTGTATTTGCACTCCGAGATCCTTTTGTTCCTCTACCCTACCTAGACTCACACCCTCCAAGTGATAAGTGACCTCCCTATTCTTTCTACCAAAATATAATACCTCACATTTATCTGTGTTGAACTTCATTTGCCAATTATTTGTCCATTCTGCAAGTTTACTAAAGTCCTCCTGTAATTTGTTGCAGTCCTCCTCAGTATTGACTATCCCCCCCCCACCCCCAATTTGGTATCATCCACAAATTTAGAAATTGTGTTTTTGATTCCTAAGTCTAAATCGCTAATGTAAATTGTGAACAGCAGTGGTCTCAGCACTGATCCTTGTGGAACATATTCTGCCACTGTGAATAGCTACCCTTTACTCCCACTCTCTGCTTTCTGTCTTGAAGCCAGCTAGCAATCCATTCTGCTACTTGTCCACTGACTCCGCATTCTCTGACCATATTCAATAGTCTATTATGGGGTACCTTATCGAAGGCCTTTTGAAAATCTAGATAAATTAAATCTACTGCATTACCATTGTCTACTCTCTCTCTTACCTCTTCAAAAAATTCAATGAGGTTGGTCAAGCAAGATTTTCCCTTCTGAAATCCATTGCTGAATATTCATTATTATACTTTTTGTTTCTAGATCTTCTTCTATTCTCTCCTTTAGTAGGGATTCCATTATTTTTCCTACCACCAATGTTAAGCTGACTGGTCTATAATTCCCTGGACATGTTCTATCCCCCTGCTTAAATGTACGTATTACGTTAGCTATCCATCAGTCCTCTGCCACTACAGCTTTTTCTAATGAATTATTAAATATGTGTAGTAATGCCTCTGCTATCTCTTCCCTAGATTCTTTTAAAATGTGTGGATGCAATCAATCCGGACCAAGGGTTTTATCCTCTGACTTTGATTAGTTTATTTAATACTAGCTGGAGTGCCCGGCGGTGCCGAGGGAAATGAAGAAACCTGTGCAATGTTTATAAAACTGTTTATGAAACTGTTGGGATTGTCTGTGTGGGAAGGGAGAGAGAGAGAGAAAGTGGGAAGGAGAGAGAGAGAGGGGGAAGGAGAGAGAGGGCGTAAGGAGAGAGAGAGAGAGAGAGACTGGGGGGAGAGAGAGAGAGAGAGACTGGGGGGGAGAGAGAGAGAGAGACTGGGGGGAGAGAGAGAGAGAGACTGGGGGGAGAGAGAGAGACTGGGGGGGAGAGAGAGAGAGAGACGA